>NW_026688256.1:0-141578 GCF_030445035.2 Dasypus novemcinctus | reverse complement strand
ATGCTTAGTTCTCAGAAGTACATCATATATGCCATGTTGTTTCATTTAGGTTTAAAGAGTTAGCTGCTATACCGCCGGTTATGCTTTCCTTCAGTGTAAATGCTAGTTTTACAGATAGGAATGTTAGCACAAAAACTGAAAGAAAGGAGATAGCCGCAAAAACTCTGCACACAATGCTTAGTTTTCAGAAGTAAACCATATGTGCCATGTTGTTTCATTTAGGTTTAAAGAGTTAGCTGCTATACCCTCAGTTATGCTTTCCTATATAGTAAATGCGAGTATAAAAATGTGAATGTTAGCACCAAAACTGAAGTAAAGGAGATAACTGAAAAATCTCTGCACACAATGCTTACTTCTCAGAAGTAAATCATAAGTGCCATGTTGTTTCATTTAGGTTTAAAGAGTTAGCTGTTATACTGCCCGTTAGGCTTTCCTATAGTGTAAATGCTAGTTTTACAGATAGGAATGTTAGCACAAAAACTGAAAGAAAGGAGATAGCCGCAAAACCTCTGCACACAATGCTTAGTTCTCAGAAGTAAATCATATGTGCCATGTTGTTTCATTTAGGTTTAAAGAGTTAGCTGCTATACCACCGTTTATGCTTTCCTATAGTGTAAAGGCTAGTTTTACACATAGGAATGTTAGCCCCAAAACTGAAATAAAGGAGATAACTGAAAAATCTCTGCACACAATGCTTAGTTCTCAGAAGTAAATCATATGTGCCATGTTGTTTCATTTAGGTTTAAAGAGTTAGCTGCTATACTGCCGGTTATGCTTTCCTATAGTGTAAATGCTAGTTTTACAGATAGGAATGTTAGCACAAAAACTGAAAGAAAAGAGATAGCCGCAAAATCTCTGCACACAATGCTTAGTTCTCAGAAGTAAACCATATGTGCCATGTTGTTTCATTTAGGTTTAAAGAGTTAGCTGCTATATCCTCAGTTATGCTTTCCTATATAGTAAATGCGAGTATAAAAATGTGAATGTTAGCACCAAAACTAAAGTATAGAAGATAACTGAAAAATCTCTGCACACAATGCTTACTTCTCAGAAGTAAATGATAAGTGCCTTGTGGTTTCATTTAGGTTTAAAGAGTTAGCTGTTATACTGCCCGTTAGGCTTTCCTATAGTGTAAATGCTAGTTTTACAGATAGGAATGTTAGCACAAAAACTGAAAGAAAGGAGATAGCCGCAAAACCTCTGCACACAATGCTTAGTTCTCAGAAGTAAATCATATGTGCCATGTTGTTTCATTTACATTTAAAGAGTTATCTGCTATACCGCCTGTTATGCTTTCCTATAGTGTAAATGCTAGTTTTACAGATAGGAATGTTAGCACCAAAACTGAAGTAAAGGAGATAACTGAAAAATCTCTGCACACAATGCTTAGTTCTCAGAAGTAAATCATATGTGCCATGTTGTTTCATTTAGGTTTAAAGAGTTAGCTGCTATACCCTCAGTTATGCTTTCCTTTAGAGTAAATGCGAGTATAAAAATGTGAATGTTAGCACCAAAACTGAAGTAAAGGAGAAAACTGAAAAATCTCTGCGCACAATGCTTAGTTCTCAGAAGTAAATCATATGTGCCATGTTGTTTCATTTAGGTTTAAAGAGTTAGCTGCTATACCGCCGGTTATGATTTCCTATAGTGTAAATGCTAGTTTCACAGATAGGAATGTTAGCACAAAAACTGAAAGAAAGGCGATAGCCACAAAATCTCTGCACACAATGCTTAGTTCTCAGAAGGACATCATATATGCCATGTTGTTTCATTTAGGTTTAAAGAGTTAGCTGCTATACCGCCGGTTATGCTTTCCTATAGTGTAAATGCTAGTTTTACAGATAGGAATGTTAGCACAAACACTTAAAGAAAGGAGATAGCCGCAAAATCTTTGCACACAATGCTTAGTTTTCAGAAGTAAACCATATGTGCCATGTTGTTTCATTTAGGTTTAAAGAGTTAGCTGCTATACCCTCAGTTATGCTTTCCTATATAGTAAATGCGAGTATAAAAATATGAATGTTAGCACCAAAACTGAAGTAAAGGAGAAAACTGAAAAATCTCTGCACACAATGCTTAGTTCTCAGAAGTAAATCATATGTGCCATGTTGTTTCATTTAGGTTTAAAGAGTTAGGTGCTATACCACCGGTTATGCTTTCCTATAGTGTAAAGGCTAGTTTTACACATAGGAATGTTAGCCTCAAAACTGAAATAAAGGAGATAACTGAAAAATCGCTGCACACAATGCTTAGTTCTCAGAAGTAAATCATATGTGCCATGTTGTTTCATTTAGGTTTAAAGAGTTAGCTGCTATACTGCCGGTTATGCTTTCCTATAGTGTAAATGCTAGTTTTACAGATAGGAATGTTAGCACAAAAACTGAAAGAAAAGAGATAGTCGCAAAATCTCTGCACACAATGCTTAGTTCTCAGAAGTAAACCATATGTGCCATGTTGTTTCATTTAGGTTTAAAGAGTTAGCTGCTATACCGCCGGTTATGCTTTCTTATAGTGTAAAGGCTAGTTTTACACATAGGAATGTTAGCACCAAAACTGAAGTAAAGGAGATAACTGAAAAAATTTCTGCACACAATGCTTAGTTCTCAGAAGTAAATCATACGTGCCATGTTGTTTCATTTAGGTTTAAAGAGGTAGCTGCTATACCGCCGGTTAGGCTTTCCTATAGTGTAAAAGCTAGTTTTACAGATAGGAATGTTAGCACAAAAACTGAAAGAAAGGAGATAGCCGCAAAATCTCTTCACTCATTGCTAAGTTCTCAGAAGTAAATGATAGGTGCCATGTTGTTTCATTTAGGTTTAAAGAGTTAGCTGCTATACCGCCGGTTATGCTTTCCTATAGTGCAAATGCTAGTTTTACAGATAGGAATGTTAGCACCAATAGTGAAGTAAAGGAGATAACTGAAAAATCTCTGCACATAATGCTTAATTCTCAGAAGAAAATCATATGTGCCATGTTGTTTCATTTAGGTTTAAAGAGTTAGCTGCTATACCGCCGTTTCGGATTTCCTATAGAGTAAAGGCTAGTTTTACAGATAGGAATGTTAGCACAAAAACTGAAAGAAAGGAGATAGCCGCAAAATCTCTGCACACAATGCTTAGTTCTCAGAAGTACATCATATATGCCATGTTGTTTCATTTAGGTTTAAAGAGTTAGCTGCTATACCGCCGGTTATGCTTTCCTACAGTGTAAATGCTGGTTTTACACATAGGAATGTTAGCCCCAAAACTGAAGTAAAGGAGATAACTGAAAAATCTCTGCACTCAAAGCTTAGTTCTCAGAAGTAAATCTTATATGCTATGTTGTTTCATTTAGGTTTAAAGAGTTAGCTGCTATACCGCCGGTTATGCTTTCTTATAGTGTAAATGCTAGTTTTACAGATAGGAATGTTAGCACAAACACTTAAAGAAAGGAGATAGCCGCAAAATCTCTGCACACAATGCTTAGTTCTCAGAAGTACATCATATATGCCATTTTGTTTCATTTAGGTTTAAAGAGTTAGCTGCTATACCGCCGGTTATGATTTCCTATAGTGTAAATGCTAGTTTAACAGATAGGAATGTTAGCACAAAAACTGAAAGAAAGGAGATAGCCGCAAAAACTCTGCACACAATGCTTAGTTTTCAGAAGTAAACCATATGTGCCATGTTGTTTCATTTAGGTTTAAAGAGTTAGCTGCTATACCCTCAGTTCTGCTTTCCTTTAGAGTAAATGCGAGTATAAAAATATGAATGTTAGCACCAAAACTGAAGTAAAGGAGAAAACTGAAAAATCTCTGCACACAATGCTTAGTTCTCAGAAGTAAATCATATGTGCCATGTTGTTTCATTTAGGTTTAAAGAGTTAGCTGCTATACCGCCGGTTATGATTTCCTATAGTGTAAATGCTAGTTTTACAGATAGGAATGTTAGCACAAAAACTGAAAGAAAGGCGATAGCCACAAAATCTCTGCACACAATGCTTAGTTCTCAGAAGTAAATCATATGTGCCATGTTGTTTCATTTAGGTTTAAAGAGTTAGCTGCTATACTGCCGGTTATGCTTTCCTATAGTGTAAATGCTAGTTTTACAGATAGGAATGTTAGCACAAAAACTGAAAGAAAAGAGATAGCCGCAAAATCTCTGCACACAATGCTTAGTTCTCAGAAGTAAACCATATGTGCCATGTTGTTTCATTTAGGTTTAAAGAGTTAGCTGCTATACCCTCAGTTATGCTTTCCTATATAGTAAATGCGAGTATAAAAATATGAATGTTAGCACCAAAACTGAAGTAAAGGAGAAAACTGAAAAATCTCTGCACACAATGCTTAGTTCTCAGAAGTAAATCATATGTGCCATGTTGTTTCATTTAGGTTTAAAGAGTTAGCTGCTATACCCTCAGTTATGCTTTCCTTTAGAGTAAATGCGAGTATAAAAATGTGAATGTTAGCACCAAAACTGAAGTAAAGGAGAAAACTGAAAAATCTCTGCGCACAATGCTTAGTTCTCAGAAGTAAATCATATGTGCCATGTTGTTTCATTTAGGTTTAAAGAGTTAGCTGCTATACCGCCGGTTATGATTTCCTATAGTGTAAATGCTAGTTTCACAGATAGGAATGTTAGCACAAAAACTGAAAGAAAGGCGATAGCCACAAAATCTCTGCACACAATGATTAGTTCTCAGAAGTAAATCATATGTGCCATGTTGTTTCATTTAGGTTTAAAGAGTTAGCTGCTATACTGCCGGTTATGCTTTCCTATAGTGTAAATGCTAGTTTTACAGATAGGAATGTTAGCACAAAAACTGAAAGAAAAGAGATAGCCGCAAAATCTCTGCACACAATGCTTAGTTCTCAGAAGTAAACCATATGTGCCATGTTGTTTCACTTAGGTTTAAAGAGTTAGCTGCTATACCCTCAGTTATGCTTTCCTATATAGTAAATGCGAGTATAAAAATGTGAATGTTAGCACCAAAACTGAAGTAAAGGAGATAACTGAAAAATCTCTGCACACAATGCTTACTTCTCAGAAGTAAATCATAAGTTCCTTGTTGTTTCATTTAGGTTTAAAGAGTTAGCTGTTATACTGCCCGTTAGGCTTTCCTATAGTGTAAAAGCTAGTTTTACAGATAGGAATGTTAGCACAAAAACTGAAAGAAAGGAGATAGCCGCAAAACCTCTGCACACAATGCTTAGTTCTCAGAAGTAAATCATATGTGCCATGTTGTTTCATTTAGGTTTAAAGAGTTAGCTGCTATACCGCCGGTTATGCTTTCCTACAGTGTAAATGCTGGTTTTACACATAGGAATGTTAGCCCCAAAACTGAAGTAAAGGAGATAACTGAAAAATCTCTGCACACAATGCTTAGTTCTCAGAAGTAAATCATATGTGCCATGTTGTTTCATTTAGGTTTAAAGAGTTAGCTGCTATACCGCCGGTTATGCTTTCCTATAGTGTAAATGCTAGTTTTACAGATAGGAATGTTAGCACAAAAACTGAAAGAAAGGAGATAGCCGCAAAAACTCTGCACACAATGCTTAGTTTTCAGAAGTAAACCATATGTGCCATGTTGTTTCATTTAGGTTTAAAGAGTTAGCTGCTATACCCTCAGTTATGCTTTCCTTTATAGTAAATGCGAGTATAAAAATATGAATGTTAGCACCAAAACTGAAGTAAAGGAGAAAACTGAAAAATCTCTGCACACAATGCTTAGTTCTCAGAAGTAAATCATATGTGCCATGTTGTTTCATTTAGGTTTAAAGAGTTAGCTGCTATACCGCCGGTTATGATTTCCTATAGTGTAAATGCTAGTTTTACAGATAGGAATGTTAGCACAAAAACTGAAAGAAAGGCGATAGCCACAAAATCTCTGCACACAATGCTTAGTTCTCAGAAGGACATCATATATGCCATGTTGTTTCATTTAGGTTTAAAGAGTTAGCTGCTATACCGCCGGTTATGCTTTCCTATAGTGTAAATGCTAGTTTTACAGATAGGAATGTTAGCACAAACACTTAAAGAAAGGAGATAGCCGCAAAATCTTTGCACACAATGCTTAGTTTTCAGAAGTAAACCATATGTGCCATGTTGTTTCATTTAGGTTTAAAGAGTTAGCTGCTATACCCTCAGTTATGCTTTCCTATATAGTAAATGCGAGTATAAAAATATGAATGTTAGCACCAAAACTGAAGTAAAGGAGAAAACTGAAAAATCTCTGCACACAATGCTTAGTTCTCAGAAGTAAATCATATGTGCCATGTTGTTTCATTTAGGTTTAAAGAGTTAGGTGCTATACCACCGGTTATGCTTTCCTATAGTGTAAAGGCTAGTTTTACACATAGGAATGTTAGCCCCAAAACTGAAATAAAGGAGATAACTGAAAAATCGCTGCACACAATGCTTAGTTCTCAGAAGTAAATCATATGTGCCATGTTGTTTCATTTAGGTTTAAAGAGTTAGCTGCTATACTGCCGGTTATGCTTTCCTATAGTGTAAATGCTAGTTTTACAGATAGGAATGTTAGCACAAAAACTGAAAGAAAAGAGATAGTCGCAAAATCTCTGCACACAATGCTTAGTTCTCAGAAGTAAACCATATGTGCCATGTTGTTTCATTTAGGTTTAAAGAGTTAGCTGCTATACCGCCGGTTATGCTTTCTTATAGTGTAAAGGCTAGTTTTACACATAGGAATGTTAGCACCAAAACTGAAGTAAAGGAGATAACTGAAAAAATTTCTGCACACAATGCTTAGTTCTCAGAAGTAAATCATACGTGCCATGTTGTTTCATTTAGGTTTAAAGAGGTAGCTGCTATACCGCCGGTTAGGCTTTCCTATAGTGTAAAAGCTAGTTTTACAGATAGGAATGTTAGCACAAAAACTGAAAGAAAGGAGATAGCCGCAAAATCTCTTCACTCATTGCTAAGTTCTCAGAAGTAAATGATAGGTGCCATGTTGTTTCATTTAGGTTTAAAGAGTTAGCTGCTATACCGCCGGTTATGCTTTCCTATAGTGCAAATGCTAGTTTTACAGATAGGAATGTTAGCACCAATAGTGAAGTAAAGGAGATAACTGAAAAATCTCTGCACATAATGCTTAATTCTCAGAAGTAAATCATATGTGCCATGTTGTTTCATTTAGGTTTAAAGAGTTAGCTGCTATACCGCCGTTTCGGATTTCCTATAGAGTAAAGGCTAGTTTTACAGATAGGAATGTTAGCACAAAAACTGAAAGAAAGGAGATAGCCGCAAAATCTCTGCACACAATGCTTAGTTCTCAGAAGTACATCATATATGCCATGTTGTTTCATTTAGGTTTAAAGAGTTAGCTGCTATACCGCCGGTTATGCTTTCCTACAGTGTAAATGCTGGTTTTACACATAGGAATGTTAGCCCCAAAACTGAAGTAAAGGAGATAACTGAAAAATCTCTGCACACAAAGCTTAGTTCTCAGAAGTAAATCTTATATGCTATGTTTTTTCATTTAGGTTTAAAGAGTTAGCTGCTATACCGCCGGTTATGCTTTCTTATAGTGTAAATGCTAGTTTTACAGATAGGAATGTTAGCACAAACACTTAAAGAAAGGAGATAGCCGCAAAATCTCTGCACACAATGCTTAGTTCTCAGAAGTACATCATATATGCCATTTTGTTTCATTTAGGTTTAAAGAGTTAGCTGCTATACCGCCGGTTATGATTTCCTATAGTGTAAATGCTAGTTTTACAGATAGGAATGTTAGCACAAAAACTGAAAGAAAGGAGATAGCCGCAAAAACTCTGCACACAATGCTTAGTTTTCAGAAGTAAACCATATGTGCCATGTTGTTTCATTTAGGTTTAAAGAGTTAGCTGCTATACCCTCAGTTCTGCTTTCCTTTAGAGTAAATGCGAGTATAAAAATATGAATGTTAGCACCAAAACTGAAGTAAAGGAGAAAACTGAAAAATCTCTGCACACAATGCTTAGTTCTCAGAAGTAAATCATATGTGCCATGTTGTTTCATTTAGGTTTAAAGAGTTAGCTGTTATACCGCCGGTTATGATTTCCTATAGTGTAAATGCTAGTTTTACAGATAGGAATGTTAGCACAAAAACTGAAAGAAAGGCGATAGCCACAAAATCTCTGCACACAATGCTTAGTTCTCAGAAGTAAATCATATGTGCCATGTTGTTTCATTTAGGTTTAAAGAGTTAGCTGCTATACTGCCGGTTATGCTTTCCTATAGTGTAAATGCTAGTTTTACAGATAGGAATGTTAGCACAAAAACTGAAAGAAAAGAGATAGCCGCAAAATCTCTGCACACAATGCTTAGTTCTCAGAAGTAAACCATATGTGCCATGTTGTTTCATTTAGGTTTAAAGAGTTAGCTGCTATACCCTCAGTTATGCTTTCCGAAATAGTAAATGCGAGTATAAAAATGTGAATGTTAGCACCAAAACTGAAGTAAAGGAGATAACTGAAAAATCTCTGCACACAATGCTTACTTCTCAGAAGTAAATCATAAGTGCCTTGTTGTTTCATTTAGGTTTAAAGAGTTAGCTGTTATACTGCCCGTTAGGCTTTCCTATAGTGTAAAAGCTAGTTTTACAGATAGGAATGTTAGCACAAAAACTGAAAGAAAGGAGATAGCCGCAAAACCTCTGCACACAATGCTTAGTTCTCAGAAGTAAATCATATGTGCCATGTTGTTTCATTTACATTTAAAGAGTTATCTGCTATACCGCCTGTTATGCTTTCCTATAGTGTAAATGCTAGTTTTACAGATAGGAATGTTAGCACCAAAACTGAAGTAAAGGAGATAACTGAAAAATCTCTGCACACAATGCTTAGTTCTCAGAAGTAAATCATATGTGCCATGTTGTTTCATTTAGGTTTAAAGAGTTAGCTGCTATACCGCCGGTTATGCTTTCCTACAGTGTAAATGCTGGTTTTACACATAGGAATGTTAGCCCCAAAACTGAAGTAAAGGAGATAACTGAAAAATCTCTGCACACAATGCTTCGTTCTCAGAAGTAAATCATATGTGCCATGTTGTTTCATTTAGGTTTAAAGAGTTAGCTGCTATACCGCCGGTTATGCTTTCCTATAGTGTAAATGCTAGTTTTACAGATAGGAATGTTAGCACAAACACTTAAAGAAAGGAGATACCCGCAAAATCTCTGCACACAATGCTTACTTTTCAGAAGTAAACCATATGTGCCATGTTGTTTCATTTAGGTTTAAAGAGTTAGCTGCTATACCCTCAGTTATGCTTTCCTATATAGTAAATGCGAGTATAAAAATATGAATGTTAGCACCAAAACTGAAGTAAAAGAGAAAACTGAAAAATCTCTGCACACAATGCTTAGTTCTCAGAAGTAAATCATATGTGCCATGTTGTTTCATTTAGGTTTAAAGAGGTAGCTGCTATACCGCCGGTTATGATTTCCTATAGTGTAAATGCTAGTTTTACAGATAGGAATGTTAGCACAAAAACTGAAAGAAAGGCCATAGCCACAAAATCTCTGCACACAATGCTTAGATCTCAGAAGTACATCATATATGCCATGTTGTTTCATTTAGGTTTAAAGAGTTAGCTGCTATACCGCCGGTTATGCTTTCCTATAGTGTAAATGCTAGTTTTACAGATAGGAATGTTAGCACAAACACTTAAAGAAAGGAGATAGCCGCAAAATCTCTGCACACAATGCTTAGTTTTCAGAAGTAAACCATATGTGCCATGTTGTTTCATTTAGGTTTAAAGAGTTAGCTGCTATACCCTCAGTTATGCTTTCCTATATAGTAAATGCGAGTATAAAAATATGTATGTTAGCACCAAAACTGAAGTAAAGGAGATAACTGAAAAATCTCTGCACACAATGCTTAGTTCTCAGAAGTAAATCATATGTGCCATGTTGTTTCATTTAGGTTTAAAGAGTTAGCTGCTATACCGCCGGTTATGATTTCCTATAGTGTAAATGCTAGTTTCACAGATAGGAATGTTAGCACAAAAACTGAAAGAAAGGAGATAGCCGCAAAATCTCTGCACACAATGCTTAGTTCTCAGAAGTAAATGATAGGTGCCATGTTGTTTCATGTAGGTTTAAAGAGTTAGCTGCTATACCGCCGGTTATGCTTTCCTATAGTGTAAATGCTACTTTTACAGATAGGAATGTTAGCACAAACACTTAAAGAAAGGAGATAGCCGCAAAATCTCTGCACACAATGCTTGGTTCTCAGAAGTACATCATATATGCCATGTTGTTTCATTTAGGTTTAAAGAGTTAGCTGCTATACCGCCGGTTATGCTTTCCTATAGTGTAAATGCTAGTTTTACAGATAGGAATGTTAGCACAAACACTTAAAGAAAGGAGATAGCCGCAAAATCTCTGCACACAATGCTTAGTTTTCAGAAGTATACCATATGTGCCATGTTGTTTCATTTAGGTTTAAAGAGTTAGCTGCTATACCCTCAGTTATGCTTTCCTATATATTAAATGCGAGTATAAAAATATGAATGTTAGCACCAAAACTGAAGTAAAGGAGATAACTGAAAAATCTCTGCACACAATGCTTAGTTCTCAGAAGTAAATCATATGTGCCATGTTGTTTCATTTAGGTTTAAACAGTTAGCTGCTATACCGCCGGTTATGCTTTCCTATAGTGTAAATGCTAGTTTTACAGATAGGAATGTTAGCACAAAAACTGAAAGAAAGGAGATAGCCTCAAAATCTATGCACACAATGCTTATTGCTCAGAAGTAAACCATATGTGCCATGTTGTTTCATTTAGGTTTAAAGAGTTAGCTGCTATACCGCCGGTTATGCTTTCTTATAGTGTAAATGCTAGTTTTACACATAGGAATGTTTGCCCGCAAACTGAAGTAAAGGAGATAACTGAAAAATCTCTGCACACAATGCTTAGTTCTCAGAAGAAAATCATATGTGCCATGTTGTTTCATTTAGGTTTAAAGAGTTAGCTGCTATACGGCCGGTTATGCTTTCCTATAGTGTAAATGCTAGTATTACACATAGGAATGTTAGCCCCAAAACTGAAGTAAAGGAGATAACTGAAAAATCTCTGCACACAATGCTTAGTTCTCAGAAGTAAATCATATGTTCCATGTTGTTTCATTTAGGTTTAAAGAGTTAGCTGCTATACCGCCGGTTATGCTTTCCTACAGTGTAAAAGCTTGTTTTACAGAAAGGAATGTTAGCACAAAAACTGAAAGAAAGGAGATAGCCGCAAAATCTCTGCACACAATGCTTAGTTCTCAGAAGTAAATCATATGTGCCATGTAGTTTCATTCAGGTTTCAAGAATTAGCTGCTATACACTCAGTTATGCTTTCGTATATAGTAAATGCGGGTATAAAGATATGAATGTTAGCAAGAAATCTGAGTAAAGGAGATAGCTGAAAAATCTCTGCACACAATGCTTAGATCTCAGAACTAAATCATATTTGCGATGCTGTTTCATTTAGGTTTAAAAGGTTAGCTGCTATACTCTCGTTAGGCTTTCCTATAGTGTAAATGCTAGTTTACAGATAGGAAAATTAGCACAAAAACTGAAAGAAAGGAGGTAGCCGCAAAGTCTCTGCACACAATGCTTAGTTCTCAGAAGTAAATGATAGGTGCCATGTTGTTTCATTTAGGTTTAAAGAGTTAGCTGCTATACCGCCGGTTATGCTTTCTTATAGAGTAAATGCTAGTTTTACAAATATGAATGTTAGCACAAAATCTGAAGTAAAGGAGATAGCTGAATAATCTCTGCACACATTGCTTAGTTCTCAGAGGTAAATCATAAGTGCCATGTTGTTTCATTTAGGTTTAAAGAGTAGGCTGCAATACTGCCCGTTAGGCTTCCTATAGTGTAAAGGCTAGTTTTACAGATAGGAATGTTAGCACAAAAACTGAAAGAAAGGAGATAGCCACAAAACCTCTGCACACAATGCTTAGTTGTCAGAAGTAAATCATATGTGCCATGTTCTTTCATTTACATTTAATGAGTTAGCTGCTATACCGCCGGTTATGCTTTCCTATAGTGTAAATGCTAGTTTTACAAATAGGAATGTTAGAACCAAAACTGAAGTAAAGGAGATAACTGAAAAATCTCTGCACACAATGCTTAGTTCTCAGAAGTAAATCATATGTGCCATGTTGTTTCATTTAGGTTTAAAGACGTAGCTGCTATACAGCCGGTTAGGCTTTCCTATAGTGTAAAACATAGTTTTACAGATAGGAATGTTAGCACAAAAACTGAAAGAAAGGAGATAGCTGCAAAATCTCTGCACACAATGCTTAGTTCTCAGAAGTAAATCATATGTGCCATGTTGTTACATTCAGGTTTCAAGAATTACCTGCTATACACTCAGTTATGCTTTCGTTTATAGTAAATGCGAGTATAAAGATATGAATGTTAGCACAAAATCTGAAGTAAAGGAGATAGCTGAAAAATCTCTGCACACAATGCTTAGTTCTCAGAACTAAATCATATGTACAATGTTGTTTCATTTCGGTTTAAAGAGTTAGCTGCTATACTCCCGTTAGGCTTTCCTATAGTGTAAATGCTAGTTTTACACATAGGAATGTTGGCCCCAAAAGTGAAGTAAAGGAGATAACTGAAAAATCTCTGCACACAATGCTTAGTTCTCAGAAGTAAATGATAGGTGCCATGTTGTTTCATTTAGGTTTAAAGAGTTAGCTGCTATACCGCCGGTAATGCTTTCCTATAGTGTAAATGCTAGTTTTACAGATAGGAATGTTAGCCCGAAAACTGAAGTAAAGGAGATAACTGAAAAATCTCTGCACACAATGCTTAGTTCTCAGAAGTAAATCATATGTGCCATGTTGTTTCATTTAGGTTTAAAGAGTTAGCTGCTATACCGCCGGTTATGCTTTCCTATAGTGTAAATGCTAGTTTTACAGATAGGAATGTTAGCACAAAAACTGAAAGAAAGGAGATAGCCGCAAAATCTCTGTACACAATGCTTAGTTCTCAGAAGTAAACCATATGTGCCATGTTGTTTCATTTAGGTTTAAAGAGTTAGCTGCTATACCACCGGTTATGCTTTCCTATAGTGTAAAGGCTAGTTTTACACATAGGAATGTTAGCACCAAAAGTGAAGTAAAGGAGATAACTGAAAAATCTCTGCACACATTGGTTAGTTCTCAGAAGTAAATCATATGTGCCATGTTGTTTCATTTAGGTTTAAAGAGGTAGCTGCTATACCGCCGGTTAGGCTTTCCTATAGTGTAAAAGCTAGTTTTACAGGTAGGAATGTTAGCACAAAAACTGAAAGAAAGGAGATAGCCACAAAATCTCTGCACACAATGCTTAGTTCTCAGAATTACATCATATATGCCATGTTGTTTCATTTAGGTTTAAAGAGTTAGCTGCTATACCGCCGGTTATGCTTTCCTATAGTGTAAATGCTAGTTTTACAGATAGGAATGTTAGCACAAAAACTGAAAGAAAGGAGATAGCCGCAAAATCTCTGCACACAATGCTTAGTTTTCAGAAGTAAACCATATGTGCCATGTTGTTTCATTTAGGTTTAAAGAGTTAGCTGCTATACCCTCAGTTATGCTTTCCTGTATAGTAAAGGCGAGTATAAAAATATGAATGTTAGCACAAAATCTGAAGTAAAGGAGATAGCTGAAAAATCAATGCACACAATGCTTAGTTCTCAGAAGTAAATCATATGTGCCATGTTGTTTCATTTAGGTTTAAAGAGTTAGCTGCTATACCGCCGGGTATGATTTCCTATAGTGTAAATGCTAGTTTTACAGATAGGAATGTTAGCACAAAAACTGAAAGAAAGGCGATAGCCACAAAATCTCTGCACACAATGATTAGTTCTCAGAAGTACATCATATATGCTATGTTGTTTCATTTAGGTTGAAAGAGTTAGCTGCTATAACACCGGTTATGCTTTCCTATAGTGTAAATGCTAGTTTTACAGATAGGAATGTTAGCACAAACACTTAAAGAAAGGAGATAGCCGAAAAATGTCTGCACACAATGCTTAGTTTTCAGAAGTAAACCATATGTGCCATGTTGTTTCATTTACGTTTAAAGAGTTAGCTGCTATACCCTCAGTTATGCTTTCCTATATAGTAAATGCGAGTATAAAAATATGAATGTTAGCACCAAAACTGAAGTAAAGGAGAAAACTGAAAAATCTCTGCACACAATGCTTAGTTCTCAGAAGTAAATCATATGTGCCATGTTGTTTCATTTAGGTTTAAAGAGTTAGCTGCTATACCGCCGGTTATGCTTTCCTATAGTGTAAATGGTAGTTTTACACATAGGAATGTTAGCCCCAAAACTGAAGTAAAGGAGATAACTGAAAAATCTCTGCACACAAAGCTTAGTTCTCAGAAGTAAATCATATGTGCTATGTTATTTCATTTAGGTTTAAAGAGTTAGCTGCTATACCGCCGGTTATGCTTTCCTATAGTGTAAATGCTAGTTTTACAGATAGGAATGTTAGCACAAACACTTAAAGAAAGGAGATAGCCGCAAAATATCTGCACACAATGCTTAGTTCTCAGAAGTACATCAAATATGCCATGTTGTTTCATTTAGGTTTAAAGAGTTAGCTGCTATACCGCCGGTTATGCTTTCCTATAGTGTAAATGCGAGTATAAAAATATGAATGTTAGCACCAAAACTGAAGTAAAGGAGAAAACTGAAAAATCTCTGCACACAATGCTTAGTTCTCAGAAGTAAATCATATGTGCCATGTTGTTTCATTTAGGTTTAAAGAGGTAGCTGCTCTACTGCCCGTTAGGCTTTCCTATAGTGTAAATGCTAGTTTTACAGATAGGAATGTTAGCACAAAAACTGAAAGAAAGGAGATAGCCGCAAAACCTCTGCACCAATGCTTAGTTCACAGAAGTAAATCATATGGACCATGATGTTTCATTTAGGTTTAAAGAGTTAGCTGCTATACCACAGTTATGCTTTCCTATAGTGTAAAGGCTAGTTTTACACATAGGAATGATAGCCCCAAAACTGAAGTAAAGGAGATAACTGAAAAATCTCTGCACACAATGCTTAGTTCTCAGAAGTAAATCATATGTGCCATGTTGTTTCATTTAGGTTTAAAGAGGTAGCTGCTATACCACCGGTTAGGCTTTCCTATAGTGTAAAAGCTAGTTTTACAGATAGGAATGTTAGCACAAAAACTGAAAGAAAGGAGATAGCCGCAAAATCTCTGCACACAATGCTAAGTTCTCAGAAGTAAATAATAGGTGCCATGTTGTTTCATTTAGGTTTAAAGAGTTAGCTGCTATACCGCCGGTTATGATTTCCTATAGTGTAAATGCTAGTTTTACAGACAGGAATGTTAGCACAAAAACTGATAGAAAGGAGATAGCTGAATAATCTCTGCACACAATGCTTAGTTCTCAGAAGTAAATCATAAGTGCCATGTTGTTTCATTTAGGTTTAAAGAGTTAGCTGTTATACTGCCCGTTAGGCTTTCCTATAGTGTAAACGCTAGTTTTACAGATAGGAATGTTAGCACAAAAACTGAAAGAAATGAGATAGCCGCAAAATCTCTGCACACAATGCTTAGTTCTCAGAAGTAAATGCTAGGTGCCATGTTGTTTCATGTAGGTTTAAAGAGTTAGCTGCTATACCGCCGGTTATGCTTTCCTATAGTGTAAATGCTAGTTTTACAGATAGGAATGTTAGCACAAAAACTGAAAGAAAGGAGATAGCCGCAAAACCTCTGTAAACAATGCTTAGTTCTCAGAAGTAAATCATATGTGCCATGTTGTTCAATTTAGGTTTAAAGAGTTAGCTGCTATACCACCGGTTATGCTTTCCCATAGTGTAAAGGCTAGATTTACACATAGGAATGTTAGCCTCAAAACTGAAATAAAGGAGATAACTGAAAAATCTCTGCACACAATGCTTAGTTCTCAGAAGTAAATCATATGTGCAATGTTGTTTCATTTAGGTTTAAACAGTTAGCTGCTATACTGCCGGTTATGCTTTCCTATAGTGTAAATGCTAGTTTTACAGATAGGAATGTTAGCACAAAAACTGAAAGAAAAGAGATAGCCGCAAAATCTCTGCACACAATGCTTAGTTCTCAGAAGTAAACCATATGTGCCATGTTGTTTCATTTAGGTTTAAAGAGTTAGCTGCTATACCGCCGGTTATGCTTTCCTATAGTGTAAATGCTAGTTTTACAGATAGGAATGTTAGCACCAATACTGAAGTAAAGGAGATAACTGAAAAATCTCTGCACATAATGCTTAATTCTCAGAAGTAAATCATATGTGCCATGTTGTTTCATTTAGGTTTAAAGAGTTAGCTGCTATATCGCCGTTTCGGATTTCCTATAGAGTAAAGGCTAGTTTTACAGATAGGAATGTTAGCACAAAAACTGAAAGAAAGGAGATAGCCGCAAAATCTCTGCACACAATGCTTAGTTCTCAGAAGTACATCATATATGCCATGTTGTTTCATTTAGGTTTAAAGAGTTAGCTGCTATACCGCCGGTTATGCTTTCCTATAGTGTAAATGCTAGTTTTAAACATAGGAATGTTAGCCCCAAAACTGAAGTAAAGGAGATAACTGAAAAATCTCTGCACACAATGCTTAGTTCTCAGAAGTAAACCATATGTGCCATGTTGTTTCATTTAGGTTTAAAGAGTTAGCTGCTATACCGCCGGTTATGCTTTCCTATAGTATAAATGCTAGTTTTACACATAGGAATGTTAGCCCCAAAACTGAAGTAAAGGAGATAACTGAAAAATCTCTGCACACAAAGCTTAGTTCTCAGAAGTAAATCATATGTGCTATGTTATTTCATTTAGGTTTAAAGAGTTAGCTGCTATACCGCCGGTTATGCTTTCCTATAGTGTAAATGCTAGTTTTACAGATAGGAATGTTAGCACAAACATTTAAAGAAAGGAGATAGCCGCAAAATCTCTGCACACAGTGCTTAGTTCTCAGAAGTACATCATATATGCCATGTTGTTTCATTTAGGTTTAAAGAGTTAGCTGCTATACAGCCGGTTATGCTTTTCTATAGTGTAAATGCGAGTATAAAAATATGAATGTTAGCACCAAAACTGAAGTAAAGGAGAAAACTGAAAAATCTCTGCACACAATGCTTAGTTCTCAGAAGTAAATCATATGTGCCATGTTGTTTCATTTAGGTTTAAAGAGGTAGCTGCTATACCGCCGGTTAGGCTTTCCTATAGTGTAAAATCTAGTTTTACAGATAGGAATGTTAGCACAAAAACTGAAAGAAAGGAGATAGCCGCAAAATCTCTGCACACAATGCTTAGTTCTCAGAAGTAAATCATATGTGCCATGTTGTTTCATTTAGGTTTAAAGAGGTAGCTGCTATACCGCCCGTTAGGCTTTCCTATAGTGTAAAGGCTAGTTTTACAGATAGGAATGTTAGCACAAAAACTGAAAGAAAGGAGATAGCCGCAAAACCTCTGCACACAATGCTTAGTTCTCAGAAGTAAATCATATGTGCCATGTTGTTTCATTTACATTTAAAGAGTTATCTGCTATACCGCCTGTTATGCTTTCCTATAGTGTAAATGCTAGTTTTACAGATAGGAATGTTAGCACCAAAACTGAAGTAAAGGAGATAAGTGAAAAATCTCTGCACACAATTCTTAGTTCTCAGAAGTAAATCACATGTGCCATGTTGTTTCATTTAGGTTTAAAGAGTTAGCTGCTATACCGCCGGTTATGCTTTCCTATAGTGTAAATGCTAGTTTTACAGATAGGAATGTTAGCACAAAAACTGAAAGAAAGGAGATAGCCGCAAAATCTCTGCACACAATGCTTAGTTTTCAGAAGTAAACCATATGTGCCATGTTGTTTCATTTAGGTTTAAAGAGTTAGCTGCTATACCCTCAGTTATGCTTTCCTATATAGTAAATGCGAGTATAAAAATATGAATGTTAGCACCAAAACTGAAGTAAAGGAGAAAACTGAAAAATCTCTGCACACAATGCTTAGTTCTCTGAAGTAAATCATATGTGCCATGTTGTTTCATTTAGGTTTAAAGAGTTAGCTGCTATACCGCCGGTTATGATTTCCTATAGAGTAAATGCTAGTTTTACAGATAGGAATGTTAGCACAAAAACTGAAAGAAAGGAGATAGCCGCAAAATCTCTGCACATAATGCTTAGTTCTCAGAAGTAAATGATAGGTGCCATGTTGTTTCATGTAGGTTTAAAGAGTTAGCTGCTATACCGCCGGTTATGCTTTCCTATAGTGTAAATGCTAGTTTTACAGATAGGAATGTTAGCACAAAAACTGAAAGAAAGGAGATAGCCGCAAAACCTCTGCACACAATGCTTAGTTCTCAGAAGTAAAACATATGTGCCATGTTGTATCATTTAGGTTTAAAGAGTTAGCTGCTATACCGCCGGTTATGCTTTCCTATAGTGTAAATGCTAGTTTTACAGATAGGAATGTTAGCACCAATACTGAAGTAAAGGAGGTAACTGAAAAATCTCTGCACATAATGCTTAATTCTCAGAAGTAAATCATATGTGCCATGTTGTTTCATTTAGGTTTAAAGAGTTAGCTGCTATACCGCCGTTTCTGATTTCCTATAGAGTAAAGGCTAGTTTTACAGATAGGAATGTTAGCACAAAAACTGAAAGAAAGGAGATAGCCGCAAAATCTCTGCACACAATGCTTAGTTCTCAGAAGTACATCATATATGCCATGTTGTTTCATTTAGGTTTAAAGAGTTAGCTCCTATACCGCCGGTTATGCTTTCCTATAGTGTAAATGCTAGTTTTAAACATAGGAATGTTAGCCCCAAACCTGAAGTAAAGGAGATAACTGAAAAATCTCTGCACACAATGCTTACTTCTCAGAAGTAAATCATATGTGCCATGTTGTTTCATTTAGGTTTAAAGTGGTAGCTGCTATAACGCCGGTTAGGCTTTCCTATAGTGTAAAATCTAGTTTTACAGATAGGAATGTTAGCACAAAAACTGAAAGAAAGGAGATAGCCGCAAAATCTCTGCACATAATGCTTAGTTCTCAGAAGTAAATGATAGGTGCCATGTTGTTTCATGTAGGTTTAAAGAGTTAGCTGCTATACCGCCGGTTATGCTTTCCTATAGTGTAAATGCTAGTTTTACAGATAGGAATGTTAGCACAAAAACTGAAAGAAAGGAGATAGCCGCAAAACCTCTGCACACAATGCTTAGTTCTCAGAAGTAAATCATATGTGCCATGTTGTTTCATTTCGGTTTAAAGAGTTAGCTGCTATACCACCGGTTATGCTTTCCTATAGTGTAAATGCTAGTTTTACAGATAGGAATGTTAGCCCCAAACCTGAAGTAAAGGAGATAACTGAAAAATCTCTGCACACAATGCTTACTTCTCAGAAGTAAATCATATGTGCCATGTTGTTTCATTTAGGTTTAAAGAGTTGGCTGCTATACCGCCGGTTATGCTTTCCTATAGTGTAAATGCTAGTTTTACAGATAGGAATGTTAGCACAAAAACTGAAAGAAAGGCGATAGCCACAAAATCTCTGCACACAATGCTTAGTTCTCAGAAGGACATCATATATGCCATGTTGTTTCATTTAGGTTTAAAGAGTTAGCTGCTATACCGCCGGTTATGCTTTCCTATAGTGTAAATGCTAGTTTTACAGATAGGAATGTTAGCACAAACACTTAAAGAAAGGAGATAGCCGCAAAATCTCTGCACACAATGCTTAGTTTTCAGAAGTAAACCATATGTGCCATGTTGTTTCATTTAGGTTTAAAGAGTTAGCTGCTATACCCTCAGTTATGCTTTCCTATATAGTAAATGCGAGTATAAAAATATGAATGTTAGCACCAAAACTGAAGTAAAGGAGAAAACTGAAAAATCTCTGCACACAATGCTTAGTTCTCAGAAGTAAATCATATGTGCCATGTTGTTTCATTTAGGTTTAAAGAGTTAGGTGCTATACCAACGGTTATGCTTTCCTACAGTGTAAATGCTAGTTTAACACCTAGGAATGTTAGCCCCAAAACTGAAGTAAAGTAGATAACTGAAAAATCTCTGCACACAATGCTTAGTTCTCAGAAGTAAATCATATGTGCCATGTTGTTTCATTTATGTTTAAAGAGTTAGCTGCTATACTGCCGGTTATGCTTTCCTATAGTGTAAATGCTAGTTTTACAGATAGGAATGTTAGCACAAACACTTAAAGAAAGGAGATAGCCGCAAAATCTCTGCACACAATGCTTAGTTTTCAGAAGTAAAGCATATGTGCCATGTTGTTTCATTTAGGTTTAAAGAGTTAGCTGCTATACCCTCAGATATGCTTTCCTGTATAGTAAATGCGAGTATAAAAATATGAATGTTAGCACCAAAACTGAAGTAAAGGAGAAAACTGAAAAATCTCTGCACACAATGCTTAGTTCTCAGAAGTAAATCATATGTGCCATGTTGTTTCATTTAGGTTTAAAGAGTTAGGTGCTATACCACCGGTTATGCTTTCCTATAGTGTAAAGGCTAGTTTTACACATAGGAATGTAAGCACCAAAACTGAAGTAAAGGAGATAACTGAAAAATCTCTGCACACAATGCTTAGTTCTCAGAAGTGAATCATACGTGCCATGTTGTATCATTTAGGTTTAAAGAGGTAGCTGCTATACTGCCGGTTATGCTTTCCTATAGTGTAAATGCTACTTTTACAGATAGGAATGTTAGCACAAAAACTGAAAGAAAGGCGATAGCCCCAAAATCTCTGCACACAATGCTTAGTTCTCAGAAGGACATCATATATGCCATGTTGTTTCATTTAGGTTTAAAGAGTTAGCTGCTATACCGCCGGTTATGCTTTCCTATAGTGTAAATGCTAGTTTTACAGATAGGAATGTTAGCACCAATAGTGAAGTAAAGGAGATAATTGAAAAATCTCTGCACATAATGCTTAATTCTCAGAAGTAAATCATATGTGCCATGTTGTTTCATTTAGGTTTAAAGAGTTAGGTGCTATACCACCGGTTGTGCTTTCCTATAGTGTAAAGGCTAGTTTTACACATAGGAATGTTAGCCCCAAAACTGAAATAAAGGAGATAACTGAAAAATCTCTGCACACAATGCTTACTTCTCAGAAGTAAACCATATGTGCCATGTTGTTTCATTTAGGTTTAAAGAGTTAGCTGCTATACCGCCGGATATGCTTTCCTATAGTGTAAAGGCTAGTTTTACACATAGGAATGTTAGCACCAAAACTGAAGTAAAGGAGATAACTGAAAAATCTCTGCACACAATGCTTAGTTCTCAGAAGTAAATCATACGTGCCATGTTGTTTCATTTAGGTTTAAAGAGGTAGGTGCTATACCGCCGGTTAGGCTTTCCTATAGTGTAAAAGCTAGTTTTACAGATAGGAATGTTAGCACCAAAACTGAAGTAAAGGAGAAAACTGAAAAATCTCTGCACACAATGCTTAGTTCTCAGAAGTAAATCATATGTGCCATGTTGTTTCATTTAGGTTTAAAGAGGTAGGTGCTATACCGCCGGTTATGATTTCCTATAGAGTAAATGCTAGTTTTACAGATAGGAATGTTAGCACAAAAACTGAAAGAAAGGAGATAGCCGCAAAATCTCTGCACACAATGCTTAGTTCTCAGAAGTACATCATATATGCCATGTTGTTTCATTTAGGTTTAAAGAGTTAGCTGCTATACCGCCGGTTATGCTTTCCTATAGTGTAAATGCTAGTTTTACACATAGAAATGTTAGCCCCAAAACTGAAGTAAAGGAGATAACTGAAAAATCTCTGCACACAATGCTTAGTTCTCAGAAGTAAATCATATGTGCCATGTTGTTTCATTTAGGTTTAAAGAGTTAGCTGCTATACCGCCGGTTATGCTTTCTTATAGTGTAAATGCTAGTTTTGCAGATAGGAATGTTAGCACAAACACTTAAAGAAAGGAGATAGCCGCAAAATCTCTGCACACAATGCTTAGTTCTCAGAAGTACATCATATATGCCATGTTGTTTCATTTATGTTTAAAGAGTTAGCTGCTATACCGCCGGTTATGCTTTCCTATAGTGTAAATGCTAGTTTTACAGATAGGAATGTTAGCACAAAACCTGAAAGAAAGGAGAGAGCCGCAAAAACTCTGCACACAATGCTTAGTTTTCAGAAGTAAACCATATGTGCCATGTTGTTTCATTTAGGTTTAAAGAGTTAGCTGCTATACCCTCAGTTATGCTTTCCTATATAGTAAATGCGAGTCTAAAAATGTGAATGTTAGCACCAAAACTGAAGTAAAGGAGATAACTGAAAAATTTCTGCACACAATGCTTACTTCTCAGAAGTAAATCATATGTGCCATGTTGTTTCATTTAGGTTTAAAGTGGTAGCTGCTAAACCGCCGGTTAGGCTTTCCTATAGTGTAAAAGCTAGTTTTACAGATAGGAATGTTAGCACAAAAACTGAAAGAAAGGAGATAGCCGCAAAATCTCTGCACACAATGCTTAGTTCTGAGAAGTAAATGATAGGTGTCATGTTGTTTCATGTAGGTTTAAAGAGTTAGCTGCTATACCGCTGGTTATGCTTTCCTATAGTGTAAATGCTAGTTTTAGAGATATGAATGTTAGCACAAAATCTGAAGTAAAGGAGATAGCTGAATAATCTCTGCACACAATGCTTAGTTCTCAGAAGTAAATCATAAGTGCCATGTTGTTTCATTTAGGTTTAAAGAGTTAGCTGTTATACTGCCCGTTAGGCTTTCCTATAGTGTAAACGCTAGTTTTACAGATAGGAATGTTAGCACAAAAACTGAAAGAAAGGAGATAGCCGCAAAACCTCTGCACACAATGCTTAGTTCTCAGAAGTAAATCATATGTGCCATGTTGTTTCATTTACATTTAAAGAGTTATCTGCTATACCGCCTGTTATGCTTTCCTATAGTGTAAATGCTAGTTTTACAGATAGGAATGTTAGCACCAAAACTGAAGTAAAGGAGATAACTGAAAAATCTCTGCACACAATGCTTAGTTCTCAGAAGTAAATCATATGTGCCATGTTGTTTCATTTAGGTTTAAAGAGTTAGCTGCTATACCGCCGGTTATGCTTTCCTATAGTGTAAATGCTAGTTTTACAGATAGGAATGTTAGCACAAAAACTGAAAGAAAGGAGATAGCCGCAAAATCTCTGCACACAATGCTTAGTTTTCAGAAGTAAACCATATGTGCCATGTTGTTTCATTTAGGTTTAAAGAGTTAGCTGCTATACCCTCAGTTATGCTTTCCTACATAGTAAATGCGAGTATAAAAATATGAATGTTAGCACCAAAACTGAAGTAAAGGAGAAAACTGAAAAATCTCTGCACACAATGCTTAGTTCTCAGAAGTAAATCATATGTGCCATGTTGTTTCATTTAGGTTTAAAGAGTTAGCTGCTATACCGCCGGTTATGTTTTCCTATAGAGTAAATGCTAGTTTTACAGATAGGAATGTTAGCACAAAAACTGAAAGAAAGGAGATAGCCGCAAAATCTCTGCACATAATGCTTAGTTCTCAGAAGTAAATGATAGGTGCCATGTTGTTTCATGTAGGTTTAAAGAGTTAGCTGCTATACTGCCGGTTATGCTTTCCTATAGTGTAAATGCTAGTTTTACAGATAGGAATGTTAGCACAAAAACTGAAAGAAAGGAGATAGCCGCAAAACCTCTGCACACAATGCTTAGTTCTGAGAAGTAATTCATATGTGCCATGTTGTTTCATTTAGGTTTAAAGAGTTAGCTGCTATACCACCGGTTATGCTTTCCTATAGTGTAAAGGCTAGTTTTACACATAGGAATGTAAGCTCCAAAACTGAAATAAAGGAGATAACTGAAAAATCTCTGCACACAATGCTTAGTTCTCAGAAGAAAATCATATGTGCCATGTTGTTTCATTTAGGTTTAAAGAGTTAGCTGCTATACTGGCGGTTATGCTTTCCTATAGTGTAAATGCTAGTTTTACAGATAGGAATGTTAGCACCAATACTGAAGTAAAGGAGGTAACTGAAAAATCTCTGCACATAATGCTTAATTCTCAGAAGTAAATCATATGTGCCATGTTGTTTCATTTAGGTTTAAAGAGTTAGCTGCTATACCGCCGTTTCGGATTTCCTATAGAGTAAAGGCTAGTTTTACAGATAGGAATGTTAGCACAAAAACTGAAAGAAAGGAGATAGCCGCAAAATCTCTGCACACAATGCTTAGTTCTCAGAAGTACATCATATATGCCATGTTGTTTCATTTAGGTTTAAAGAGTTAGCTGCTATACCGCCGGTTATGCTTTCCTATAGTGTAAATGCTAGTTTTACACATAGGAATGTTAGCCCCAAACCTGAAGTAAAGGAGATAACTGAAAAATCTCTGCACACAATTCTTACGTCTCAGAAGTAAATCATATGTGCCATGTTGTTTCATTTAGGTTTAAAGAGTTAGCTGCTATACCGCCGGTTATGCTTTCCTACAGTGTAAATGCTAGTTTTACACATAGGAATGTTAGCCCCAAAACTGAAGTAAAGGAGATAACTGAAAAATCTCTGCACACAAAGCTTAGTTCTCAGAAGTAAATCATATGTGCTATGTTATTTCATTTAGGTTTAAAGAGTTAGCTGCTATACCGCCGGTTATGATTTCCTATAGTGTAAATGCTAGTTTTACAGATAGGAATGTTAGCACAAACACTTAAAGAAAGGAGATAGCCGCAAAATCTCTGCACACAATGCTTAGTTCTCAGAAGTACATCATATATGCCATGTTGTTCCATTTAGGTTTAAAGAGTTAGCTGCTATACCGCCGGTTATGCTTTCCTATAGTGTAAATGCGAGTATAAAAATATGAATGTTAGCACCAAAACTGAAGTAAAGGAGAAAACTGAATATTCTCTGCACACAATGCTTAGTTCTCAGAAGTAAATCATATGTGCCATGTTGTTTCATTTAGGTTTAAAGAGGTAGCTGCTCTACTGCCCGTTAGGCTTTCCTATAGTGTAAAAGCTAGTTTTACAGATAGGAATGTTAGCACAAAAACTGAAAGAAAGGAGATAGCCGCAAAATCTCTGCACCCAATGTTAAGTTCTCAGAAGTAAATCATATGTGCCATGCTGTTTCATTTAGGTTTAAAGAGTTAGCTGCTATACCGCCGGTTATGCTTTCCTACAGTGTAAATGCTAGTTTTACACATAGGAATGTTAGCCCCAAAACTGAAGTAAAGGAGATAACTGAAAAATCTCTGCACACAATGCTTAGTTCTCAGAAGTAAATCATATGTGCCATGTTGTTTCATTTAGGTTTAAAGAGTTAGCTGCTATACCGCCGGTTATGCTTTCCTATAGTGTAAATGCTAGTTTTACAGATAGGAATGTTAGCACAAACACTTAAAGAAAGGAGATAGCCGCAAAATCTCTGCACACAATGCTTAGTTTTCAGAAGTAAACCATATGTGCCATGTTGTTTCATTTAGGTTTAAAGAGTTAGCTGCTATACCCTCTGTTATGCTTTCCTATATAGTAAATGCGAGTATAAAAATATGAATGTTAGCACCAAAACTGAAGTAAAGGAGAAAACTGAAAAATCTCTGCACACAATGCTTAGTTCTCAGAAGTAAATCATATGTGCCATGTTGTTTCATTTAGGTTTAAAGAGTTAGGTGCTATACCACCGGTATGCTTTCCTATAGTGTAAAGGCTAGTTTTACACATAGGAATGTTAGCCCAAAACTGAAATAAAGGAGATAACTGAAAAATCTCTGCACACAATGCTTAGTTCTCAGAAGTAAATCATATGTGCCATGTTGTTTCATTTAGGTTTAAAGAGTTAGCTGCTATACTGCCGGTTATGCTTTCCTATAGTGTAAATCCTAGTTTTACAGATAGGAATGTTAGCACAAAAACTGAAAGAAAAGAGATAGCCGCAAAATCTCTGCACACAATGCTTAGTTCTCAGAAGTAAACCATATGTGCCATGTTGTTTCATTTAGGTTTAAAGAGTTAGCTGCTATACCGCCGGTTATGCTTTCCTATAGTGTAAAGGCTAGTTTTACACATAGGAATGTTAGCACCAAAACTGAATTAAAGGAGATAACTGAAAAATCTCTGCACACAATGCTTAGTTCTCAGAAGTAAATCATACGTGCCATGTTGTTTCATTTAGGTTTAAAGAGTTAGCTGCTATACCGCCGGTTATGCTTTCCTATAGTGTAAATGCTAGTTTTACACATAGGAATGTTAGCCCCAAAACTGAAGTAAAGGAGATAACTGAAAAATCTCTGCACACAATGCTTAGTTCTCAGAAGTAAATCATATGTGCCATGCTGTTTCATTTAGGTTTAAAGAGTTAGCTGCTATACCGCCGGTTATGCTTTCCTACAGTGTAAATGCTAGTTTTACACATAGGAATGTTAGCCCCAAAACTGAAGTAAAGGAGATAACTGAAAAATCTCTGCACACAATGCTTAGTTCTCAGAAGTAAATCATATGTGCCATGTTGTTTCATTTAGGTTTAAAGAGTTAGCTGCTATACCGCCGGTTATGCTTTCCTATAGTGTAAATGCTAGTTTTACAGATAGGAATGTTAGCACAAAAACTGAAAGAAAGGAGATAGCCGCAAAATCTCTGCACACAATGCTTAGTTTTCAGAAGTAAACCATATGTGCCATGTTGTTTTATTTAGGTTTAAAGAGTTAGCTGCTATACCCTCAGTTATGCTTTCCTTTATAGTAAATGCGAGTATAAAAATATGAATGTTAGCACCAAAACTGAAGTAAAGGAGAAAACTGAAAAATCTCTGCACACAATGCTTAGTTCTCAGAAGTAAATCATATGTGCCATGTTGTTTCATTTAGGTTTAAAGAGTTGGCTGCTATACCGCCGGTTATGATTTCCTATAGTGTAAATGCTAGTTTTACAGATAGGAATGTTAGCACAAAAACTGAAAGAAAGGCGATAGCCACAAAATCTCTGCACACAATGCTTAGTTCTCAGAAGGACATCATATATGCCATGTTGTTTCATTTAGGTTTAAAGAGTTAGCTGCTATACCGCCGGTTATGCTTTCCTATAGTGTAAATGCTAGTTTTACAGATAGGAATGTTAGCACAAACACTTAAAGAAAGGAGATAGCCGCAAAATCTCTGCACACAATGCTTAGTTTTCAGAAGTAAACCATATGTGCCATGTTGTTTCATTTAGGTTTAAAGAGTTAGCTGCTATACCCTCAGTTATGCTTTCCTATATAGTAAATGCGAGTATAAAAATATGAATGTTAGCACCAAAACTGAAGTAAAGGAGAAAACTGAAAAATCTCTGCACACAATGCTTAGTTCTCAGAAGTAAATCATATGTGCCATGTTGTTTCATTTAGGTTTAAAGAGTTAGCTGCTATACCGCCGGTTATGCTTTCCTATAGTGTAAATGCTAGTTTTACAGATAGGAATGTTAGCACAAAAACTGAAAGAAAGGAGATAGCCGCAAAATCTCTGCACACAATGCTTAGTTTTCAGAAGTAAACCATATGTGCCATGTTGTTTCATTTAGGTTTAAAGAGTTAGCTGCTATACCCTCAGTTATGCTTTCCTTTATAGTAAATGCGAGTATAAAAATATGAATGTTAGCACCAAAACTGAAGTAAAGGAGAAAACTGAAAAATCTCTGCACACAATGCTTAGTTCTCAGAAGTAAATCATATGTGCCATGTTGTTTCATTTAGGTTTAAAGAGTTGGCTGCTATACCGCCGGTTATGATTTCCTATAGTGTAAATGCTAGTTTTACAGATAGGAATGTTAGCACAAAAACTGAAAGAAAGGCGATAGCCACAAAATCTCTGCACACAATGCTTAGTTCTCAGAAGGACATCATATATGCCATGTTGTTTCATTTAGGTTTAAAGAGTTAGCTGCTATACCGCCGGTTATGCTTTCCTATAGTGTAAATGCTAGTTTTACAGATAGGAATGTTAGCACAAACACTTAAAGAAAGGAGATAGCCGCAAAATCTCTGCACACAATGCTTAGTTTTCAGAAGTAAACCATATGTGCCATGTTGTTTCATTTAGGTTTAAAGAGTTAGCTGCTATACCCTCAGTTATGCTTTCCTATATAGTAAATGCGAGTATAAAAATATGAATGTTAGCACCAAAACTGAAGTAAAGGAGAAAACTGAAAAATCTCTGCACACAATGCTTAGTTCTCAGAAGTAAATCATATGTGCCATGTTGTTTCATTTAGGTTTAAAGAGTTAGGTGCTATACCACCGGTTATGCTTTCCTACAGTGTAAATGCTAGTTTAACACCTAGGAATGTAAGCCCCAAAACTGAAGTAAAGTAGATAACTGAAAAATCTCTGCACACAATGCTTAGTTCTCAGAAGTAAATCATATGTGCCATGTTGTTTCATTTAGGTTTAAAGAGTTAGCTGCTATACTGCCGGTTATGCTTTCCTATAGTGTAAATGCTAGTTTTACAGATAGGAATGTTAGCACAAACACTTAAAGAAAGGAGATAGCCGCAAAATCTCTGCACACAATGCTTAGTTTTCAGAAGTAAAGCATATGTGCCATGTTGTTTCATTTAGGTTTAAAGAGTTAGCTGCTATACCCTCAGTTATGCTTTCCTGTATAGTAAATGCAAGTATAAAAATATGAATGTTAGCACCAAAACTGAAGTAAAGGAGAAAACTGAAAAATCTCTGCACACAATGCTTAGTTCTCAGAAGTAAATCATATGTGCCATGTTGTTTCATTTAGGTTTAAAGAGTTAGGTTCTATACCACCGGTTATGCTTTCCTATAGTGTAAAGGCTAGTTTTACACATAGGAATGTTAGCCCCAAAACTGAAATAAAGGAGATAACTGAAAAATCTCTGCACACAATGCTTAGTTCTCAGAAGTAAACCATATGTGCCATGTTGTTTCATTTAGGTTTAAAGAGTTAGGTGCTATACCACCGGTTATGCTTTCCTATAGTGTAAAGGCTAGTTTTACACATAGGAATGTTAGCCCCAAAACTGAAATAAAGGAGATAACTGAAAAATCTCTGCACACAATGCTTAGTTCTCAGAAGTAAATCATATGTGCCATGTTGTTTCATTTAGGTTTAAAGAGTTAGCTGCTATACTGCCAGTTATGCTTTCCTATAGTGTAAATGCTAGTTTTACATATAGGAATGTTAACACAAAAACTGAAAGAAAAGAGATAGCCGCAAAATCTCTGCACACAATGCTTAGTTCTCAGAAGTAAACCATATGTGCCATGTTGTTTCATTTAGGTTTAAAGAGTTAGCTGCTATACCGCCGGTTATGCTTTCCTATAGTGTAAAGGCTAATTTTACACATAGGAATGTTAGCACCAAAACTGAAGTAAAGGAGATAACTGAAAAATCTCTGCACACAATGCTTAGTTCTCAGAAGTGAATCATACGTGCCATGTTGTTTCATTTAGGTTTAAAGAGTTAGGTGCTATACCACCGGTTATGCTTTCCTATAGTGTAAAGGTTAGTTTTACACATAGGAATGTTAGCCCCAAAACTGAAGTAAAGGAGATAACTGAAAAATCTCTGCACACAATGCTTAGTTCTCAGAAGTAAATCATATGTGCCATGTTGTTTCATTTAGGTTTAAAGAGTTAGCTGCTATACCGCCGTTTCGGATTTCCTATAGAGTAAAGGCTAGTTTTAGAGATAGGAATGTTAGCACAAAAACTGAAAGAAAGGAGATAGCCGCAAAATCTCTGCACACAATGCTTAGTTCTCAGAAGTACATCATATATGCCATGTTGTTTCATTTAGGTTTAAAGAGTTAGCTGCTATACCGCCGGTTATGCTTTCCTATAGTGTAAATGCTAGTTTTACACATAGGAATGTTAGCCCCAACACTGAAGTAAAGGAGATAACTGAAAAATCTCTGCACACAGTGCTTAGTTCTGAGAAGTAAATCATATGTGCCATGTTGTTTCATTTAGGTTTAAAGAGTTAGGTGCTATACCGCCGGTTATGCTTTCCTATAGTGTAAATGCTAGTTTTACACATAGGAATGTTAGCCCCAAAACTAAAGTAAAGGAGATAACTGAAAAATCTCTGCACACAAAGCTTAGTTCTCAGAAGTAAATCATATGTGCTATGTTGTTTCATTTAGGTTTAAAGAGTTAGCTGCTATACCGCCGGTTATGCTTTCTTATAGTGTAAATGCTAGTTTTACAGATAGGAATGTTAGCACAAACACTTAAAGAAAGGAGATAGCCGCAAAATCTCTGCACACAATGCTTAGTTCTCAGAAGTACATCATATATGCCATGTTGTTTCATTTAGGTTTAAAGAGTTAGCTGCTATACCGCCGGTTATGCTTTCCTATAGTGTAAATGCTAGTTTTACAGATAGGAATGTTAGCACAAAAACTGATAGAAAGGAGATAGCCGCAAAATCTCTGCACACAATGCTTAGTCCACAGAAGTAAGTCATATGTACCATGTTGTTTCATTTAGGTTTAAAGAGTTAGCTGCTATACCACGGTTATGCTTTCCTATAGTGTAAAGGTTAGTTTTACACATAGGAATGTTAGCCCCAAAACTGAAGTAAAGGAGATAACTGAAAAATCTCTGCACACAATGCTTAGTTCTCAGAAGTAAATCATATGTGCCATGTTGTTTCATTTAGGTTTAAAGAGGTAGCTGCTATACCGCCGGTTAGGCTTTCCTATAGTGTAAAAGCTAGTTTTACAGATAGGAATGTTAGCACAAAAACAAAGAAAGGAGATAGCCGCAAAATCTCTGCACACAATGCTAAGTTCTCAGAAGTAAATAATAGGTGCCATGTTGTTTCATTTAGGTTTAAAGAGTTAGCTGCTATACCGCCGGTTATGCTTTCCTATAGTGTAAATGCTAGTTTTACAGATAGGAATGTTAGCACCAAAAGTGAAGTAAAGGAGATAACTTAAAAATCTCTGCACAAAATGCTTAGTTCTCAGAAGTAAATCATATGTGCCATGTTGTTTCATTTAGGTTTAAAGAGTTAGCTGCTATACAGCCGGTTATGATTTCCTATAGTGTAAATGTTAGTTTTACAGATAGTAATGTTAGCACAAAAACTGATAGAAAGGAGATAGCCGCAAAATCTCTGCACACAATGCTTAGTTCTCAGAAGTAAATGATAGGTGTCATGTTGTTTCATGTAGGTTTAAAGAGTTAGCTGCTATACCGCCGGTTAAGCTTTCCTATAGTGTAAATGCTAATTTTACAGATATGAATGTTAGCACAAAATCTGAAGTAAAGGAGATAGCTGAATAATATCTGCACACAATGCTTAGTTCTCAGAAGTAAATCATAAGTGCCATGTTGTTTCATTTAGGTTTAAAGAGTTAGCTGTTATACTGCCCGTTAGGCTTTCCTATAGTGTAAACGCTAGTTTTACAGATAGGAATGTTAGCACAAAAACTGAAAGAAATGAGATAGCCGCAAAATCTCTGCACACAATGCTTAGTTCTCAGAAGAAATGCTAGGTGCCATGTTGTTTCATGTAGGTTTAAAGAGTTAGCTGCTATACCTCCGGTTATGCTTTCCTATAGTGTAAATGCTAGTTTTACAGATAGGAATGTTAGCACAAAAACTGAAAGAAAGGAGATAGCCGCAAAACCTCTGTACACAATGCTTAGTTCTCAGAAGTAAATCATATGTGCCATGTTGTTTCATTTAGGTTTAAAGAGTTAGCTGCTATACCACCGGTTATGCTTTCCTATAGTGTAAAGGCTAGTTTTACACATAGGAATGTTAGCCCCAAAACTGAAATAAAGGAGATAACTGAAAAATCTCTGCACACAATGCTTAGTTCTCAGAAGTAAATCATATGTGCCATGTTGTTTCATTTAGGTTTAAAAAGTTAGCTGCTATACTGCCGGTTATGCTTTCCTATAGTGTAAATGCTAGTTTTACAGATAGGAATGATAGAACAAAAACTGAAAGAAAAGAGATAGCCGTAAAATCTCTGCACACAATGCTTAGTTCTCAGAAGTAAACCATATGTGCCATGTTGTTTCATTTAGGTTTAAAGAGTTAGCTGCTATACCGCCGGTTATGCTTTCCTATAGTGTAAATGCTAGCTTTACATATAGGAATGTTAGCACCAATACTTAAGTAAAGGAGGTAACTGAAAAATCTCTGCACATAATGCTTAATTCTCAGAAGTAAATCATATGTGCCATGTTGTTTCATTTAGGTTTAAAGAGTTAGCTGCTATACCGCCGTTTCTGATTTCCTATAGAGTAAAGGCTAGTTTTACAGATAGGAATGTTAGCACAAAAACTGAAAGAAAGGAGATAGCCGCAAAATCTCTGCACACAATGCTTAGTTCTCAGAAGTACATCATATATGCCATGTTGTTTCATTTAGGTTTAAAGAGTTAGCTGCTATACCGCCGGTTATGCTTTCCTATAGTGTAAATGCTAGTTTTAAACATAGGATTGTTAGCCCCAAACCTGAAGTAAAGGAGATAACTGAAAAATCTCTGCACACAATGCTTACTTCTCAGAAGTAAATCATATGTGCCATGTTGTTTCATTTAGGTTTAAAGTGGTAGCTGCTATAACCCGGTTAGGCTTTCCTATAGTGTAAAATCTAGTTTTACAGATAGGAATGTTAGCACAAAAACTGAAAGAAAGGAGATAGCCGCAAAATCTCTGCACATAATGCTTAGTTCTCAGAAGTAAATGATAGGTGCCATGTTGTTTCATGTAGGTTTAAAGAGTTAGCTGCTATACCGCCGGTTATGCTTTCCTATAGTGTAAATGCTAGTTTTACAGATAGGAATGTTAGCACAAAAACTGAAAGAAAGGAGATAGCCGCAAAACCTCTGCACACAATGCTTAGTTCTCAGAAGTAAATCATATGTGCCATGTTGTTTCATTTAGGTTTAAAGAGTTAGCTGCTATACCACCGGTTATGCTTTCCTATAGTGTAAAGGCTAGTTTTACACATAGGAATGTTAGCCCCAAAACTGAAATAAAGGAGATAACTGAAAAATCTCTGCACACAATGCTTAGTTCTCAGAAGTAAATCATATGTGCCATGTTGTTTCATTTAGGTTTAAAGAGTTAGCTGCTATACCGCCGGTTATGCTTTCCTATAGTGTAAATGCTAGTTTTACACATAGGAATGTTAGCCCCAAACCTGAAGTAAAGGAGATAACTGAAAAATCTCTGCACACAATGCTTACTTCTCAGAAGTAAATCATATGTGCCATGTTGTTTCATTTAGGTTTAAAGAGTTAGCTGCTATACCGCCGGTTATGCTTTCCTATAGTTTAAATGCTAGTTTTACAGATAGGAATGTTAGCACCAAAAGTGAAGTAAAGGAGATAAGTTAAAAATCTCTGCACAAAATGCTTAGTTCTCAGAAGTAAATCATATGTGCCATGTTGTTTCATTTAGGTTTAAAGAGTTAGCTGCTATACAGCCGGTTATGATTTCCTATAGTGTAAATGTTAGTTTTACAGATAGGAATGTTAGCACAAAAACTGATAGAAAGGAGATAGCCGCAAAATCTCTGCACACAATGCTTAGTTCTCAGAAGTAAATGATAGGTGTCATGTTGTTTCATGTAGGTTTAAAGAGTTAGCTGCTATACCACCGGTTAAGCTTTCCTATAGTGTAAATGCTAATTTTACAGATTTGAATGTTAGCACAAAATCTGAAGTAAAGGAGATAGCTGAATAATATCTGCACACAATGCTTAGTTCTCAGAAGTAAATCATAAGTGCCATGTTGTTGTATTTAGGTTTAAAGAGTTAGCTGTTATACTGCCCGTTAGGCTTTCCTATAGTGTAAACGCTAGTTTTACAGATAGGAATGTTAGCACAAAAACTGAAAGAAATGAGATAGCCGCAAAATCTCTGCACACAATGCTTAGTTCTCAGAAGTAAATGCTAGGTGCCATGTTGTTTCATGTAGGTTTAAAGAGTTAGCTGCTATACCGCCGGTTATGCTTTCCTATAGTGTAAATGCTAGTTTTACAGATAGGAATGTTAGCACAAAAACTGAAAGAAAGGAGATAGCCGCAAAACCTCTGTACACAATGCTTAGTTCTCAGAAGTAAATCATATGTGCCATGTTGTTTCATTTAGGTTTAAAGAGTTAGCTGCTATACCACCGCTTATGCTTTCCTATAGTGTAAAGGCTAGTTTTACACATAGGAATGTTTGCCCCAAAACTGAAATAAAGGAGATAACTGAAAAATCTCTGCACACAATGCTTAGTTCTCAGAAGTAAATCATATGTGCCATGTTGTTTCATTTAGGTTTAAAGAGTTAGCTGCTATACTGCCGGTTATGCTTTCCTATAGTGTAAATGCTAGTTTTACAGATAGAAATGATAGCACAAAAACTGAAAGAAAATGATAGCCGCAAAATCTCTGCACACAATGCTTAGTTCTCAGAAGTAAACCATATGTGCCATGTTGTTTCATTTAGGTTTAAAGAGTTAGCTGTTATACTGCCCGTTAGGCTTTCCTATAGTGTAAATGCTAGTTTTACAGATAGGAATGTTAGCACAAAAACTGAAAGAAAGGCGATAGCCACAAAATCTCTGCACACAATGCTTAGTTCTCAGAAGGACATCATATATGCCATGTTGTTTCATTTAGGTTTAAAGAGTTAGCTGCTATACCGCCGGTTATGCTTTCCTATAGTGTAAATGCTAGTTTTACAGATAGGAATGTTAGCACAAACACTTAAAGAAAGGAGATAGCCGCAAAATCTCTGCACACAATGCTTAGTTTTCAGAAGTAAACCATATGTGCCATGTTGTTTCATTTAGGTTTAAAGAGTTAGCTGCTATACCCTCAGTTATGCTTTCCTATATAATAAATGCGAGTATAAAAATATGAATGTTAGCACCAAAACTGAAGTAAAGGAGAAAACTGAAAAATCTCTGCACACAATGCTTAGTTCTCAGAAGTAAATCATATGTGCCATGTTGTTTCATTTAGGTTTAAAGAGTTAGGTGCTATACCACCGGTATGCTTTCCTATAGTGTAAAGGCTAGTTTTACACATAGGAATGTTAGCCCCAAAACTGAAATAAAGGAGATAACTGAAAAATCTCTGCACACAATGCTTAGTTCTCAGAAGTAAATCATATGTGCCATGTTGTTTCATTTAGGTTTAAAGAGTTAGCTGCTATACTGCCGGTTATGCTTTCCTATAGTGTAAATCCTAGTTTTACAGATAGGAATGTTAGCACAAAAACTGAAAGAAAAGAGATAGCCGCAAAATCTCTGCACACAATGCTTAGTTCTCAGAAGTAAACCATATGTGCCATGTTGTTTCATTTAGGTTTAAAGAGTTAGCTGCTATACCGCCGGTTATGCTTTCCTATAGTGTAAAGGCTAGTTTTACACATAGGAATGTTAGCACCAAAACTGAATTAAAGGAGATAACTGAAAAATCTCTGCACACAATGCTTAGTTCTCAGAAGTAAATCATACGTGCCATGTTGTTTCATTTAGGTTTAAAGAGGTAGCTGCTATACCGCCCGTTAGGCTTTCCTATAGTGTAAAAGCTAGTTTTACAGATAGGAATGTTAGCACAAAAACTGAAAGAAAGGAGATAGCCGCAAAATCTCTGCACCCAATGTTAAGTTCTCAGAAGTAAATGATAGGTGCCATGTTGTTTCATTTAGGTTTAAAGAGTTAGCTGCTATACTGCCGGTTATGCTTTCCTATAGTGTAAATGCTAGTTTTACACATAGGAATGTTAGCCCCAAAACTGAAGTAAAGGAGATAACTGAAAAATCTCTGCACACAATGCTTAGTTCTCAGAAGTAAATCATATGTGCCATGTTGTTTCATTTAGGTTTAAAGAGTTAGCTGCTATACCGCCGGTTATGCTTTCCTACAGTGTAAATGCTACTTTTACACATAGGAATGTTAGCCCCAAAACTGAAGTAAAGGAGATAACTGAAAAATCTCTGCACACAATGCTTAGTTCTCAGAAGTAAATCATATGTGCCATGTTGTTTCATTTAGGTTTAAAGAGTTAGCTGCTATACCGCCGGTTATGCTTTCCTATAGTGTAAATGCTAGTTTTACAGATAGGAATGTTAGCACAAAAACTGAAAGAAAGGAGATAGCCGCAAAATCTCTGCACACAATGCTTAGTTTTCAGAAGTAAACCATATGTGCCATGTTGTTTCATTTAGGTTTAAAGAGTTAGCTGCTATACCGCCGGTTATGCTTTCCTTTATAGTAAATGCGAGTATAAAAATATGAATGTTAGCACCAAAACTGAAGTAAAGGAGAAAACTGAAAAATCTCTGCACACAATGCTTAGTTCTCAGAAGTAAATCATATGTGCCATGTTGTTTCATTTAGGTTTAAAGAGTTGGCTGCTATACCGCCGGTTATGATTTCCTATAGTGTAAATGCTAGTTTTACAGATAGGACTGTTAGCACAAAAACTGAAAGAAAGGCGATAGCCACAAAATCTCTGCACACAATGCTTAGTTCTCAGAAGGACATCATATATGCCATGTTGTTTCATTTAGGTTTAAAGAGTTAGCTGCTATACCGCCGGTTATGCTTTCCTATAGTGTAAATGCTAGTTTTACAGATAGGAATGTTAGCACAAACACTTAAAGAAAGGAGATAGCCGCAAAATCTCTGCACACAATGCTTAGTTTTCAGAAGTAAACCATATGTGCCATGTTGTTTCATTTAGGTTTAAAGAGTTAGCTGCTATACCCTCAGTTATGCTTTCCTATATAGTAAATGCGAGTATAAAAATATGAATGTTAGCACCAAAACTGAAGTAAAGGAGAAAACTGAAAAATCTCTGCACACAATGCTTAGTTCTCAGAAGTAAATCATATGTGCCATGTTGTTTCATTTAGGTTTAAAGAGTTAGGTGCTATACCACCGGTTATGCTTTCCTACAGTGTAAATGCTAGTTTAACACCTAGGAATGTTAGCCCCAAAACTGAAGTAAAGTAGATAACTGAAAAATCTCTGCACACAATGCTTAGTTCTCAGAAGTAAATCATATGTGCCATGTTGTTTCATTTAGGTTTAAAGAGTTAGCTGCTATACTGCCGGTTATGCTTTCCTATAGTGTAAATGCTAGTTTTACAGATAGGAATGTTAGCACAAACACTTAAAGAAAGGAGATAGCCGCAAAATCTCTGCACACAATGCTTAGTTTTCAGAAGTAAAGCATATGTGCCATGTTGTTTCATTTAGGTTTAAAGAGTTAGCTGCTATACCCTCAGTTATGCTTTCCTGTATAGTAAATGCAAGTATAAAAATATGAATGTTAGCACCAAAACTGAAGTAAAGGAGAAAACTGAAAAATCTCTGCACACAATGCTTAGTTCTCAGAAGTAAATCATATGTGCCATGTTGTTTCATTTAGGTTTAAAGAGTTAGGTTCTATACCACCGGTTATGCTTTCCTATAGTGTAAAGGCTAGTTTTACACATAGGAATGTTAGCCCCAAAACTGAAATAAAGGAGATAACTGAAAAATCTCTGCACACAATGCTTAGTTCTCAGAAGTAAACCATATGTGCCATGTTGTTTCATTTAGGTTTAAAGAGTTAGGTGCTATACCACCGGTTAGGCTTTCCTATAGTGTAAAGGCTAGTTTTACACATAGGAATGTTAGCCCCAAAACTGAAATAAAGTAGATAACTGAAAAATCTCTGCACACAATGCTTAGTTCTCAGAAGTAAATCATATGTGCCATGTTGTTTCATTTAGGTTTAAAGAGTTAGCTGCTATACTGCCGGTTATGCTTTCCTATAGTGTAAATGCTAGTTTTACATATAGGAATGTTAGCACAAAAACTGAAAGAAAAGAGATAGCCGCAAAATCTCTGCACACAATGCTTAGTTCTCAGAAGTAAACCATATGTGCCATGTTGTTTCATTTAGGTTTAAAGAGTTAGCTGCTATACCGCCGGTTATGCTTTCCTATAGTGTAAAGGCTAATTTTACACATAGGAATGTTAGCACCAAAACTGAAGTAAAGGAGATAACTGAAAAATCTCTGCACACAATGCTTAGTTCTCAGAAGTGAATCATACGTGCCATGTTGTTTCATTTAGGTTTAAAGAGGTAGCTGCTATACTGCCGGTTATGCTTTCCTATAGTGTAAATGCTAGTTTTACAGATAGGAATGTTAGCACAAAAACTGAAAGAAAGGCGATAGCCACAAAATCTCTGCACACAATGCTTAGTTCTCAGAAGGACATCATATATGCCATGTTGTTTCATTTAGGTTTAAAGAGTTAGCTGCTATACCGCCGGTTATGCTTTCCTATAGTGTAAATGCTAGTTTTACACATAGGAATGTTAGCCCCAACACTGAAGTAAAGGAGATAACTGAAAAATCTCTGCACACAGTGCTTAGTTCTGAGAAGTAAATCATATGTGCCATGTTGTTTCATTTAGGTTTAAAGAGTTAGGTGCTATACCGCCGGTTATGCTTTCCTATAGTGTAAATGCTAGTTTTACACATAGGAATGTTAGCCCCAAAACTAAAGTAAAGGAGATAACTGAAAAATCTCTGCACACAAAGCTTAGTTCTCAGAAGTAAATCATATGTGCTATGTTGTTTCATTTAGGTTTAAAGAGTTAGCTGCTATACCGCCGGTTATGCTTTCTTATAGTGTAAATGCTAGTTTTACAGATAGGAATGTTAGCACAAACACTTAAAGAAAGGAGATAGCCGCAAAATCTCTGCACACAATGCTTAGTTCTCAGAAGTACATCATATATGCCATGTTGTTTCATTTAGGTTTAAAGAGTTAGCTGCTATACCGCCGGTTATGCTTTCCTATAGTGTAAATGCTAGTTTTACAGATAGGAATGTTAGCACAAAAACTGAAAGAAAGGAGATAGCCGCAAAAACTCTGCACACAATGCTTAGTTTTCAGAAGTAAACCATATGTGCCATGTTGTTTCATTTAGGTTTAAAGAGTTAGCGACTATACCCTCAGTTATGCTTTCCTATATAGTAAATGCGAGTATAAAAATGTGAATGTTAGCACCAAAACTGAAGTAAAGGAGATAACTGAAAAATCTCTGCACACAATGCTTACTTCTCAGAAGCAAATCATAAGTGCCATGTTGTTTCATTTAGGTTTAAAGAGTTACCTGTTATACTGCCCGTTAGGCTTTCCTATAGTGTAAATGCTAGTTTTACAGATAGGAATGTTAGCACAAAAACTGAAAGAAAGGAGATAGCCCCAAAACCTCTGCACACAATGCTTAGTTCTCAGAAGTAAATCATATGTGCCATGTTGTTTCATTTAGGTTTAAAGAGTTAGCTGCTATACCACCGGTTATGCTTTCCTATAGTGTAAAGGCTAGTTTTACACATAGGAATGTTAGCCCCAAAACTGAAATAAAGGAGATAACTGAAAAATCTCTGCACACAATGCTTAGTTCTCAGAAGTAAATCATATGTGCCATGTAGTTTCATTTAGGTTTTAAGAGTTAGCTGCTATACTGCCGGTTATGCTTTCCTATAGTGTAAATGCTAGTTTTACAGATAGGAATGTTAGCACAAAAACTGAAAGAAAAGAGATAGCCGCAAAATCTCTGCACACAATGCTTAGTTTTCAGAAGTAAACCATATGTGCCATGTTGTTTCATTTAGGTTTAAAGAGTTAGCTGCTATACCCTCAGTTATGCTTTCCTATATAGTAAATGCGAGTATAAAAATGTGAATGTTAGCACCAAAACTGAAGTAAAGGAGATAACTGAAAAATCTCTGCACACAATGCTTACTTCTCAGAAGTAAATAATAAGTGCCTTGTTGTTTCATTTAGGTTTAAAGAGTTAGCTGTTATACTGCCCGTTAGGCTTTCCTATAGTGTAAATGCTAGTTTTACAGATAGGAATGTTAGCACAAAAACTGAAAGAAAGGAGATAGCCACAAAACCTCTGCACACAATGCTTAGTTCTCAGAAGTAAAGCATATGTGCCATGTTGTTTCATTTACATTTAAAGAGTTATCTGCTATACCGCCTGTTATGCTTTCCTATAGTGTAAATGCTAGTTTTACAGATAGGAATGTTAGCACCAAAACTGAAGTAAAGGAGATAACTGAAAAATCTCTGCACACAATGCTTAGTTCTCAGAAGTAAATCATATGTGCCATGTTGTTTCATTTAGGTTTAAAGTGTTAGCTGCTATACCGCCGCTTATGCTTTCCTACAGTGTAAATGCTAATTTTACACATAGGAATGTTAGCCCCAAAACTGAAGTAAAGGAGATAACTGAAAAATTTCTGCACACAATGCTTAGTTCTCAGAAGTAAATCATATGTGCCATGTTGTTTCATTTAGGTTTAAAGAGTTAGCTGCTATACCGCCCGTTATGCTTTCCTATAGTGTAAATGCTAGTTTTACAGATAGGAATGTTAGCACAAAAACTGAAAGAAAGGAGATAGCCGCCAAATCTCTGCACACAATGCTTAGTTTTCAGAAGTAAACCATATGTGCCATGTTGTTTCATTTAGGTTTAAAGAGTTAGCTGCTATACCCTCAGTTATGCTTTCCTATATAGTAAATGCGAGTATAAAAATATGAATGTTAGCACCAAAACTGAAGTAAAGAAGAAAACTGAAAAATCTCTGCACACAATGCTTAGTTCTCAGAAGTAAATCATATGTGCCATGTTGTTTCATTTAGGTTTAAAGAGTTAGCTGCTATACCACCGGTTATGATTTCCTATAGTGTAAATGCTAGTTTTACAGATAGGAATGTTAGCACAAAAACTGAAAGAAAGGCGATAGCCACAAAATCTCTGCCCACAATGCTTAGTTCTCAGAAGTACATCATATATGCCATGTTGTTTCATTTAGGTTTAAAGAGTTAGCTGCTATACCGCCGGTTATGCTTTCCTATAGTGTAAATGCTAGTTTTACAGATAGGAATGTTAGCACAAACACTTAAAGAAAGGAGATAGCCGCAAAATCTCTGTACACAATGCTTAGTTTTCAGAAGTAAAGCATATGTGCCATGTTGTTTCATTTAGGTTTAAAGAGTTAGCTGCTATACCCTCAGTTATGCTTTCCTGTATAGTAAATGCGAGTATAAAAATATGAATGTTAGCACCAAAACTGAAGTAAAGGCGAAAACTGAAAAATCTCTGCACACAATGCTTAGTTCTCAGAAGTAAATCATATGTGCCATGTTGTTTCATTTAGGTTTAAAGAGTTAGGTGCTATACCACCGGTTATGCTTTCCTATAGTGTAAAGGCTAGTTTTACACATAGGAATGTTAGCCCCAAAACTGAAATAAAGGAGATAACTGAAAAATCTCTGCACACAATGCTTAGTTCTCAGAAGTAAACCATATGTGCCATGTTGTTTCATTTAGGTTTAAAGAGTTAGCTGCTATACCGCCGGATATGCTTTCCTATAGTGTAAAGGCTAGTTTTACACATAGGAATGTTAGCACCAAAACTGAAGTAAAGGAGATAACTGAAAAATCTCTGCACACAATGCTTAGTTCTCAGAAGTAAATCATATGTGCCATGTTGTTTCATTTAGGTTTAAAGAGGTAGGTGCTATACCGCCGGTTATGATTTCCTATAGAGTAAATGCTAGTTTTACAGATAGGAATGTTAGCACAAAAACTGAAAGAAAGGAGATAGCCGCAAAATCTCTGCACACAATGCTTAGTTCTCAGAAGTACATCATATATGCCATGTTGTTTCATTTAGGTTTAAAGAGTTAGCTGCTATACCGCCGGTTATGCTTTCCTATAGTGTAAATGCTAGTTTTACACATAGAAATGTTAGCCCCAAAACTGAAGTAAAGGAGATAACTGAAAAATCTCTGCACACAATGCTTAGTTCTCAGAAGTAAATCATATGCGCGATGTTGTTTCATTTAGGTTTAAAGAGTTAGCTGCTATACCGCCGGTTATGCTTTCTTATAGTGTAAATGCTAGTTTTGCAGATAGGAATGTTAGCACAAACACTTAAAGAAAGGAGATAGCCGCAAAATCTCTGCACACAATGCTTAGTTCTCAGAAGTACATCATATATGCCATGTTGTTTCATTTATGTTTAAAGAGTTAGCTGCTATACCCTCAGTTATGCTTTCCTATATAGTAAATGCGAGTATAAATGTGAATGTTAGCACCAAAACTGAAGTAAAGGAGATAACTGAAAAATCTCTGCACACAATGCTTACTTCTCAGAAGTAAATCATATGTGCCATGTTGTTTCATTTAGGTTTAAAGTGGTAGCTGCTAAACCGCCGGTTAGGCTTTCCTATAGTGTTAAAGCTAGTTTTACAGATAGGAATGTTAGCACAAAAACTGAAAGAAAGGAGATAGCCGCAAAATCTCTGCACACAATGCTTAGTTCTGAGAAGTAAATGATAGGTGTCATGTTGTTTCATGTAGGTTTAAAGAGTTAGCTGCTATACCGCCGGTTATGCTTTCCTATAGTGTAAATGCTAGTTTTAGAGATATGAATGTTAGCACAAAATCTGAAGTAAAGGAGATAGCTGAATAATCTCTGCACACAATGCTTAGTTCTCAGAAGTAAATCATAAGTGCCATGTTGTTTCATTTAGGTTTAAAGAGTTAGCTGTTATACTGCCCGTTAGGCTTTCCTATAGTGTAAACGCTAGTTTTACAGATAGGAATGTTAGCACAAAAACTGAAAGAAAGGAGATAGCCGCAAAACCTCTGCACACAATGCTTAGTTCTCAGAAGTAAATCATATGTGCCATGTTGTTTCATTTACATTTAAAGAGTTATCTGCTATACCGCCTGTTATGCTTTCCTATAGTGTAAGTGCTAGTTTTACAGATAGGAATGTTAGCACCAAAACTGAAGTAAAGGAGATAACTGAAAAATCTCAGCACACAATGCTTAGTTCTCAGAAGTAAATCATATGTACCATGTTGTTTCATTTAGGTTTAAAGAGTTAGCTGCTATACCGCCGGTTATGCTTTCCTATAGTGTAAATGCTAGTTTTACAGATAGGAATGTTAGCACAAAAACTGAAAGAAAGGAGATAGCCGCAAAATCTCTGCACACAATGCTTAGTTTTCAGAAGTAAACCATATGTGCCATGTTGTTTCATTTAGGTTTAAAGAGTTAGCTGCTATACCCTCAGTTATGCTTTCCTACATAGTAAATGCGAGTATAAAAATATGAATGTTAGCACCAAAACTGAAGTAAAGGAGAAAACTGAAAAATCTCTGCACACAATGCTTAGTTCTCAGAAGTAAATCATATGTGCCATGTTGTTTCATTTAGGTTTAAAGAGTTAGCTGCTATACCGCCGGTTATGTTTTCCTATAGAGTAAATGCTAGTTTTACAGATAGGAATGTTAGCACAAAAACTGAAAGAAAGGAGATAGCCGCAAAATCTCTGCACATAATGCTTAGTTCTCAGAAGTAAATGATAGGTGCCATGTTGTTTCATGTAGGTTTAAAGAGTTAGCTGCTATACTGCCGGTTATGCTTTCCTATAGTGTAAATGCTAGTTTTACAGATAGGAATGTTAGCACAAAAACTGAAAGAAAGGAGATAGCCGCAAAACCTCTGCACACAATGCTTAGTTCTGAGAAGTAAATCATATGTGCCATGTTGTTTCATTTAGGTTTAAAGAGTTAGCTGCTATACCACCGGTTATGCTTTCCTATAGTGTAAAGGCTAGTTTTACACATAGGAATGTTAGCTCCAAAACTGAAATAAAGGAGATAACTGAAAAATCTCTGCACACAATGCTTAGTTATCAGAAGAAAATCATATGTGCCATGTTGTTTCATTTAGGTTTAAAGAGTTAGCTGCTATACTGCCGGTTATGCTTTCCTATAGTGTAAATGCTAGTTTTACAGATAGGAATGTTAGCACCAATACTGAAGTAAAGGAGGTAACTGAAAAATCTCTGCACATAATGCTTAATTCTCAGAAGTAAATCATATGTGCCATGTTGTTTCATTTAGGTTTAAAGAGTTAGCTGCTATACCGCCGTTTCGGATTTCCTATAGAGTAAAGGCTAGTTTTACAGATAGGAATGTTAGCACAAAAACTGAAAGAAAGGAGATAGCCGCAAAATCTCTGCACACAATGCTTAGTTCTCAGAAGTACATCATATATGCCATGTTGTTTCATTTAGGTTTAAAGAGTTAGCTGCTATACCGCCGGTTATGCTTTCCTATAGTGTAAATGCTAGTTTTACACATAGGAATGTTAGCCCCAAACCTGAAGTAAAGGAGATAACTGAAAAATCTCTGCACACAATTCTTACTTCTCAGAAGTAAATCATATGTGCCATGTTGTTTCATTTAGGTTTAAAGAGTTAGCTGCTATACCGCCGGTTATGCTTTCCTACAGTGTAAATGCTAGTTTTACACATAGGAATGTTAGCCCCAAAACTGAAGTAAAGGAGATAACTGAAAAATCTCTGCACACAAAGCTTAGTTCTCAGAAGTAAATCATATGTGCTATGTTATTTCATTTAGGTTTAAAGAGTTAGCTGGTATACCGCCGGTTATGATTTCCTATAGTGTAAATGCTAGTTTTACAGATAGGAATGTTAGCACAAACACTTAAAGAAAGGAGATAGCCGCAAAATCTCTGCACACAATGCTTAGTTCTCAGAAGTACATCATATATGCCATGTTGTTCCATTTAGGTTTAAAGAGTTAGCTGCTATACCGCCGGTTATGCTTTCCTATAGTGTAAATGCGAGTATAAAAATATGAATGTTAGCACCAAAACTGAAGTAAAGGAGAAAACTGAATATTCTCTGCACACAATGCTTAGTTCTCAGAAGTAAATCATATGTGCCATGTTGTTTCATTTAGGTTTAAAGATGTAGCTGCTCTACTGCCCGTTAGGCTTTCCTATAGTGTAAATGCTAGTTTTACAGATAGGAATGTTAGCACAAAAACTGAAAGAAAGGAGATAGCCGCAAAACCTCTGCACACAATGCTTAGTCCACAGAAGTAAATCATATGTACCATGTTGTTTCATTTAGGTTTAAAGAGTTAGCTGCTATACCACAGTTATGCTTTCCTATAGTGTAAAGGTTAGTTTTACACATAGGAATGTTAGCCCCAAAACTGAAGTAAAGGAGATAACTGAAAAATCTCTGCACGCAATGCTTAGTTCTCAGAAGTAAATCATATGTGCCATGTTGTTTCATTTAGGTTTAAAGAGGTAGCTGCTATACCGCCGGTTAGGCTTTCCTATAGTGTAAAAGCTAGTTTTACAGATAGGAATGTTAGCACAAAAACAAAGAAAGGAGATAGCCGCAAAATCTCTGCACACAATGCTAAGATCTCAGAAGTAAATAATAGGTGCCATGTTGTTTCATTTAGGTTTAAAGAGTTAGCTGCTATACCACCGGTTATGATTTCCTATAGTGTAAATGCTAGTTTTACAGATAGGAATGTTAGCACAAAAACTGAAAGAAAGGCGATAGCCACAAAATCTCTGCACACAATGCTTAGTTCTCAGAAGTACATCATATATGCCATGTTGTTTCATTTAGGTTTAAAGAGTTAGCTGCTATACCGCCGGTTATGCTTTCCTATAGTGTAAATGCTAGTTTTACAGATAGGAATGTTAGCACAAACACTTAAAGAAAGGAGATAGCCGCAAAATCTCTGTACACAATGCTTAGTTTTCAGAAGTAAAGCATATGTGCCATGTTGTTTCATTTAGGTTTAAAGAGTTAGCTGCTATACCCTCAGTTATGCTTTCCTGTATAGTAAATGCGAGTATAAAAATATGAATGTTAGCACCAAAACTGAAGTAAAGGCAAAAACTGAAAAATCTCTGCACACAATGCTTAGTTCTCAGAAGTAAATCATATGTGCCATGTTGTTTCATTTAGGTTTAAAGAGTTAGGTGCTATACCACCGGTTATGCTTTCCTATAGTGTAAAGGCTAGTTTTACACATAGGAATGTTAGCCCCAAAACTGAAATAAAGGAGATAACTGAAAAATCTCTGCACACAATGCTTAGTTCTCAGAAGTAAACCATATGTGCCATGTTGTTTCATTTAGGTTTAAAGAGTTAGCTGCTATACCGCCGGATATGCTTTCCTATAGTGTAAAGGCTAGTTTTACACATAGGAATGTTAGCACCAAAACTGAAGTAAAGGAGATAACTGAAAAATCTCTGCACACAATGCTTAGTTCTCAGAAGTAAATCATATGTGCCATGTTGTTTCATTTAGGTTTAAAGAGGTAGGTGCTATACCGCCGGTTATGATTTCCTATAGAGTAAATGCTAGTTTTACAGATAGGAATGTTAGCACAAAAACTGAAAGAAAGGAGATAGCCGCAAAATCTCTGCACACAACGCTTAGTTCTCAGAAGTACATCATATATGCCATGTTGTTTCATTTAGGTTTAAAGAGTTAGCTGCTATACCGCCGGTTATGCTTTCCTATAGTGTAAATGCTAGTTTTACAGATAGGAATGTTAGCACAAAAACTGAAAGAAAGGAGATAGCCGCAAAAACTCTGCACACAATGCTTAGTTTTCAGAAGTAAACCATATGTGCCATGTTGTTTCATTTAGGTTTAAAGAGTTAGCTGCTATACCCTCAGTTATGCTTTCCTATATAGTAAATGCGAGTATAAAAATGTGAATGTTAGCACCAAAACTGAAGTAAAGGAGATAACTGAAAAATCTCTGCACACAATGCTTACTTCTCAGAAGCAAATCATAAGTGCCATGTTGTTTCATTTAGGTTTAAAGAGTTACCTGTTATACTGCCCGTTAGGCTTTCCTATAGTGTAAATGCTAGTTTTACAGATAGGAATGTTAGCACAAAAACTGAAAGAAAGGAGATAGCCGCAAAACCTCTGCACACAATGCTTAGTTCTCAGAAGTAAATCATATGTGCCATGTTGTTTCATTTAGGTTTAAAGAGTTAGCTGCTATACCACCGGTTATGCTTTCCTATAGTGTAAAGGCTAGTTTTACACATAGGAATGTTAGCCCCAAAACTGAAATAAAGGAGATAACTGAAAAATCTCTGCACACAATGCTTAGTTCTCAGAAGTAAATCATATGTGCCATGTAGTTTCATTTAGGTTTTAAGAGTTAGCTGCTATACTGCCGGTTATGCTTTCCTATAGTGTAAATGCTAGTTTTACAGATAGGAATGTTAGCACAAAAACTGAAAGAAAAGAGATAGCCGCAAAATCTCTGCACACAATGCTTAGTTTTCAGAAGTAAACCATATGTGCCATGTTGTTTCATTTAGGTTTAAAGAGTTAGCTGCTATACCCTCAGTTATGCTTTCCTATATAGTAAATGCGAGTATAAAAATGTGAATGTTAGCACCAAAACTGAAGTAAAGGAGATAACTGAAAAATCTCTGCACACAATGCTTACTTCTCAGAAGTAAATAATAAGTGCCTTGTTGTTTCATTTAGGTTTAAAGAGTTAGCTGTTATACTGCCCGTTAGGCTTTCCTATAGTGTAAATGCTAGTTTTACAGATAGGAATGTTAGCACAAAAACTGAAAGAAAGGAGATAGCCACAAAACCTCTGCACACAATGCTTAGTTCTCAGAAGTAAAGCATATGTGCCATGTTGTTTCATTTACATTTAAAGAGTTATCTGCTATACCGCCTGTTATGCTTTCCTATAGTGTAAATGCTAGTTTTACAGATAGGAATGTTAGCACCAAAACTGAAGTAAAGGAGATAACTGAAAAATCTCTGCACACAATGCTTAGTTCTCAGAAGTAAATCATATGTGCCATGTTGTTTCATTTAGGTTTAAAGAGTTAGCTGCTATACCGCCCGTTATGCTTTCCTATAGTGTAAATGCTAGTTTTACAGATTGGAATGTTAGCACAAAAACTGAAAGAAAGGAGATAGCCGCCAAATCTCTGCACACAATGCTTAGTTTTCAGAAGTAAACCATATGTGCCATGTTGTTTCATTTAGGTTTAAAGAGTTAGCTGCTATACCCTCAGTTATGCTTTCCTATATAGTAAATGCGAGTATAAAAATATGAATGTTAGCACCAAAACTGAAGTAAAGAAGAAAACTGAAAAATCTCTGCACACAATGCTTAGTTCTCAGAAGTAAATCATATGTGCCATGTTGTTTCATTTAGGTTTAAAGAGTTAGCTGCTATACCACCGGTTATGATTTCCTATAGTGTAAATGCTAGTTTTACAGATAGGAATGTTAGCACAAAAACTGAAAGAAAGGCGATAGCCACAAAATCTCTGCACACAATGCTTAGTTCTCAGAAGTACATCATATATGCCATGTTGTTTCATTTAGGTTTAAAGAGTTAGCTGCTATACCGCCGGTTATGCTTTCCTATAGTGTAAATGCTAGTTTTACAGATAGGAATGTTAGCACAAACACTTAAAGAAAGGAGATAGCCGCAAAATCTCTGTACACAATGCTTAGTTTTCAGAAGTAAAGCATATGTGCCATGTTGTTTCATTTAGGTTTAAAGAGTTAGCTGCTATACCCTCAGTTATGCTTTCCTGTATAGTAAATGCGAGTATAAAAATATGAATGTTAGCACCAAAACTGAAGTAAAGGCGAAAACTGAAAAATCTCTGCACACAATGCTTAGTTCTCAGAAGTAAATCATATGTGCCATGTTGTTTCATTTAGGTTTAAAGAGTTAGGTGCTATACCACCGGTTATGCTTTCCTATAGTGTAAAGGCTAGTTTTACACATAGGAATGTTAGCCCCAAAACTGAAATAAAGGAGATAACTGAAAAATCTCTGCACACAATGCTTAGTTCTCAGAAGTAAACCATATGTGCCATGTTGTTTCATTTAGGTTTAAAGAGTTAGCTGCTATACCGCCGGATATGCTTTCCTATAGTGTAAAGGCTAGTTTTACACATAGGAATGTTAGCACCAAAACTGAAGTAAAGGAGATAACTGAAAAATCTCTGCACACAATGCTTAGTTCTCAGAAGTAAATCATATGTGCCATGTTGTTTCATTTAGGTTTAAAGAGGTAGGTGCTATACCGCCGGTTATGATTTCCTATAGAGTAAATGCTAGTTTTACAGATAGGAATGTTAGCACAAAAACTGAAAGAAAGGAGATAGCCGCAAAATCTCTGCACACAATGCTTAGTTCTCAGAAGTACATCATATATGCCATGTTGTTTCATTTAGGTTTAAAGAGTTAGCTGCTATACCGCCGGTTATGCTTTCCTATAGTGTAAATGCTAGTTTTACACATAGAAATGTTAGCCCCAAAACTGAAGTAAAGGAGATAACTGAAAAATCTCTGCACACAATGCTTAGTTCTCAGAAGTAAATCATATGTGCGATGTTGTTTCATTTAGGTTTAAAGAGTTAGCTGCTATACCGCCGGTTATGCTTTCTTATAGTGTAAATGCTAGTTTTGCAGATAGGAATGTTAGCACAAACACTTAAAGAAAGGAGATAGCCGCAAAATCTCTGCACACAATGCTTAGTTCTCAGAAGTACATCATATATGCCATGTTGTTTCATTTATGTTTAAAGAGTTAGCTGCTATACCCTCAGTTATGCTTTCCTATATAGTAAATGCGAGTATAAATGTGAATGTTAGCACCAAAACTGAAGTAAAGGAGATAACTGAAAAATCTCTGCACACAATGCTTACTTCTCAGAAGTAAATCATATGTGCCATGTTGTTTCATTTAGGTTTAAAGTGGTAGCTGCTAAACCGCCGGTTAGGCTTTCCTATAGTGTTAAAGCTAGTTTTACAGATAGGAATGTTAGCACAAAAACTGAAAGAAAGGAGATAGCCGCAAAATCTCTGCACACAATGCTTAGTTCTGAGAAGTAAATGATAGGTGTCATGTTGTTTCATGTAGGTTTAAAGAGTTAGCTGCTATACCGCCGGTTATGCTTTCCTATAGTGTAAATGCTAGTTTTAGAGATATGAATGTTAGCACAAAATCTGAAGTAAAGGAGATAGCTGAATAATCTCTGCACACAATGCTTAGTTCTCAGAAGTAAATCATAAGTGCCATGTTGTTTCATTTAGGTTTAAAGAGTTAGCTGTTATACTGCCCGTTAGGCTTTCCTATAGTGTAAACGCTAGTTTTACAGATAGGAATGTTAGCACAAAAACTGAAAGAAAGGAGATAGCCGCAAAACCTCTGCACACAATGCTTAGTTCTCAGAAGTAAATCATATGTGCCATGTTGTTTCATTTACATTTAAAGAGTTATCTGCTATACCGCCTGTTATGCTTTCCTATAGTGTAAGTGCTAGTTTTACAGATAGGAATGTTAGCACCAAAACTGAAGTAAAGGAGATAACTGAAAAATCTCAGCACACAATGCTTAGTTCTCAGAAGTAAATCATATGTACCATGTTGTTTCATTTAGGTTTAAAGAGTTAGCTGCTATACCGCCGGTTATGCTTTCCTATAGTGTAAATGCTAGTTTTACAGATAGGAATGTTAGCACAAAAACTGAAAGAAAGGAGATAGCCGCAAAATCTCTGCACACAATGCTTAGTTTTCAGAAGTAAACCATATGTGCCATGTTGTTTCATTTAGGTTTAAAGAGTTAGCTGCTATACCCTCAGTTATGCTTTCCTACATAGTAAATGCGAGTATAAAAATATGAATGTTAGCACCAAAACTGAAGTAAAGGAGAAAACTGAAAAATCTCTGCACACAATGCTTAGTTCTCAGAAGTAAATCATATGTGCCATGTTGTTTCATTTAGGTTTAAAGAGTTAGCTGCTATACCACCGGTTATGATTTCCTATAGTGTAAATGCTAGTTTTACAGATAGGAATGTTAGCACAAAAACTGAAAGAAAGGCGATAGCCACAAAATCTCTGCACACAATGCTTAGTTCTCAGAAGTACATCATATATGCCATGTTGTTTCATTTAGGTTTAAAGAGTTAGCTGCTATACCGCCGGTTATGCTTTCCTATAGTGTAAATGCTAGTTTTACAGATAGGAATGTTAGCACAAACACTTAAAGAAAGGAGATAGCCGCAAAATCTCTGTACACAATGCTTAGTTTTCAGAAGTAAAGCATATGTGCCATGTTGTTTCATTTAGGTTTAAAGAGTTAGCTGCTATACCCTCAGTTATGCTTTCCTGTATAGTAAATGCGAGTATAAAAATATGAATGTTAGCACCAAAACTGAAGTAAAGGCGAAAACTGAAAAATCTCTGCACACAATGCTTAGTTCTCAGAAGTAAATCATATGTGCCATGTTGTTTCATTTAGGTTTAAAGAGTTAGGTGCTATACCACCGGTTATGCTTTCCTATAGTGTAAAGGCTAGTTTTACACATAGGAATGTTAGCCCCAAAACTGAAATAAAGGAGATAACTGAAAAATCTCTGCACACAATGCTTAGTTCTCAGAAGTAAACCATATGTGCCATGTTGTTTCATTTAGGTTTAAAGAGTTAGCTGCTATACCGCCGGATATGCTTTCCTATAGTGTAAAGGCTAGTTTTACACATAGGAATGTTAGCACCAAAACTGAAGTAAAGGAGATAACTGAAAAATCTCTGCACACAATGCTTAGTTCTCAGAAGTAAATCATATGTGCCATGTTGTTTCATTTAGGTTTAAAGAGGTAGGTGCTATACCGCCGGTTATGATTTCCTATAGAGTAAATGCTAGTTTTACAGATAGGAATGTTAGCACAAAAACTGAAAGAAAGGAGATAGCCGCAAAATCTCTGCACACAATGCTTAGTTCTCAGAAGTACATCATATATGCCATGTTGTTTCATTTAGGTTTAAAGAGTTAGCTGCTATACCGCCGGTTATGCTTTCCTATAGTGTAAATGCTAGTTTTACACATAGAAATGTTAGCCCCAAAACTGAAGTAAAGGAGATAACTGAAAAATCTCTGCACACAATGCTTAGTTCTCAGAAGTAAATCATATGTGCGATGTTGTTTCATTTAGGTTTAAAGAGTTAGCTGCTATACCGCCGGTTATGCTTTCTTATAGTGTAAATGCTAGTTTTGCAGATAGGAATGTTAGCACAAACACTTAAAGAAAGGAGATAGCCGCAAAATCTCTGCACACAATGCTTAGTTCTCAGAAGTACATCATATATGCCATGTTGTTTCATTTATGTTTAAAGAGTTAGCTGCTATACCCTCAGTTATGCTTTCCTATATAGTAAATGCGAGTATAAATGTGAATGTTAGCACCAAAACTGAAGTAAAGGAGATAACTGAAAAATCTCTGCACACAATGCTTACTTCTCAGAAGTAAATCATATGTGCCATGTTGTTTCATTTAGGTTTAAAGTGGTAGCTGCTAAACCGCCGGTTAGGCTTTCCTATAGTGTTAAAGCTAGTTTTACAGATAGGAATGTTAGCACAAAAACTGAAAGAAAGGAGATAGCCGCAAAATCTCTGCACACAATGCTTAGTTCTGAGAAGTAAATGATAGGTGTCATGTTGTTTCATGTAGGTTTAAAGAGTTAGCTGCTATACCGCCGGTTATGCTTTCCTATAGTGTAAATGCTAGTTTTAGAGATATGAATGTTAGCACAAAATCTGAAGTAAAGGAGATAGCTGAATAATCTCTGCACACAATGCTTAGTTCTCAGAAGTAAATCATAAGTGCCATGTTGTTTCATTTAGGTTTAAAGAGTTAGCTGTTATACTGCCCGTTAGGCTTTCCTATAGTGTAAACGCTAGTTTTACAGATAGGAATGTTAGCACAAAAACTGAAAGAAAGGAGATAGCCGCAAAACCTCTGCACACAATGCTTAGTTCTCAGAAGTAAATCATATGTGCCATGTTGTTTCATTTACATTTAAAGAGTTATCTGCTATACCGCCTGTTATGCTTTCCTATAGTGTAAGTGCTAGTTTTACAGATAGGAATGTTAGCACCAAAACTGAAGTAAAGGAGATAACTGAAAAATCTCAGCACACAATGCTTAGTTCTCAGAAGTAAATCATATGTACCATGTTGTTTCATTTAGGTTTAAAGAGTTAGCTGCTATACCGCCGGTTATGCTTTCCTATAGTGTAAATGCTAGTTTTACAGATAGGAATGTTAGCACAAAAACTGAAAGAAAGGAGATAGCCGCAAAATCTCTGCACACAATGCTTAGTTTTCAGAAGTAAACCATATGTGCCATGTTGTTTCATTTAGGTTTAAAGAGTTAGCTGCTATACCCTCAGTTATGCTTTCCTACATAGTAAATGCGAGTATAAAAATATGAATGTTAGCACCAAAACTGAAGTAAAGGAGAAAACTGAAAAATCTCTGCACACAATGCTTAGTTCTCAGAAGTAAATCATATGTGCCATGTTGTTTCATTTAGGTTTAAAGAGTTAGCTGCTATACCGCCGGTTATGTTTTCCTATAGAGTAAATGCTAGTTTTACAGATAGGAATGTTAGCACAAAAACTGAAAGAAAGGAGATAGCCGCAAAATCTCTGCACATAATGCTCAGTTCTCAGAAGTAAATGATAGGTGCCATGTTGTTTCATGTAGGTTTAAAGAGTTAGCTGCTATACTGCCGGTTATGCTTTCCTATAGTGTAAATGCTAGTTTTACAGATAGGAATGTTAGCACAAAAACTGAAAGAAAGGAGATAGCCGCAAAACCTCTGCACACAATGCTTAGTTCTGAGAAGTAAATCATATGTGCCATGTTGTTTCATTTAGGTTTAAAGAGTTAGCTGCTATACCACCGGTTATGCTTTCCTATAGTGTAAAGGCTAGTTTTACACATAGGAATGTTAGCTCCAAAACTGAAATAAAGGAGATAACTGAAAAATCTCTGCACACAATGCTTAGTTCTCAGAAGAAAATCATATGTGCCATGTTGTTTCATTTAGGTTTAAAGAGTTAGCTGCTATACTGCCGGTTATGCTTTCCTATAGTGTAAATGCTAGTTTTACAGATAGGAATGTTAGCACCAATACTGAAGTAAAGGAGGTAACTGAAAAATCTCTGCACATAATGCTTAATTCTCAGAAGTAAATCATATGTGCCATGTTGTTTCATTTAGGTTTAAAGAGTTAGCTGCTATACCGCCGTTTCGGATTTCCTATAGAGTAAAGGCTAGTTTTACAGATAGGAATGTTAGCACAAAAACTGAAAGAAAGGAGATAGCCGCAAAATCTCTGCACACAATGCTTAGTTCTCAGAAGTACATCATATATGCCATGTTGTTTCATTTAGGTTTAAAGAGTTAGCTGCTATACCGCCGGTTATGCTTTCCTATAGTGTAAATGCTAGTTTTACACATAGGAATGTTAGCCCCAAACCTGAAGTAAAGGAGATAACTGAAAAATCTCTGCACACAATTCTTACTTCTCAGAAGTAAATCATATGTGCCATGTTGTTTCATTTAGGTTTAAAGAGTTAGCTGCTATACCGCCGGTTATGCTTTCCTACAGTGTAAATGCTAGTTTTACACATAGGAATGTTAGCCCCAAAACTGAAGTAAAGGAGATAACTGAAAAATCTCTGCACACAAAGCTTAGTTCTCAGAAGTAAATCATATGTGCTATGTTATTTCATTTAGGTTTAAAGAGTTAGCTGGTATACCGCCGGTTATGATTTCCTATAGTGTAAATGCTAGTTTTACAGATAGGAATGTTAGCACAAACACTTAAAGAAAGGAGATAGCCGCAAAATCTCTGCACACAATGCTTAGTTCTCAGAAGTACATCATATATGCCATGTTGTTCCATTTAGGTTTAAAGAGTTAGCTGCTATACCGCCGGTTATGCTTTCCTATAGTGTAAATGCGAGTATAAAAATATGAATGTTAGCACCAAAACTGAAGTAAAGGAGAAAACTGAATATTCTCTGCACACAATGCTTAGTTCTCAGAAGTAAATCATATGTGCCATGTTGTTTCATTTAGGTTTAAAGATGTAGCTGCTCTACTGCCCGTTAGGCTTTCCTATAGTGTAAATGCTAGTTTTACAGATAGGAATGTTAGCACAAAAACTGAAAGAAAGGAGATAGCCGCAAAACCTCTGCACACAATGCTTAGTCCACAGAAGTAAATCATATGTACCATGTTGTTTCATTTAGGTTTAAAGAGTTAGCTGCTATACCACAGTTATGCTTTCCTATAGTGTAAAGGTTAGTTTTACACATAGGAATGTTAGCCCCAAAACTGAAGTAAAGGAGATAACTGAAAAATCTCTGCACGCAATGCTTAGTTCTCAGAAGTAAATCATATGTGCCATGTTGTTTCATTTAGGTTTAAAGAGGTAGCTGCTATACCGCCGGTTAGGCTTTCCTATAGTGTAAAAGCTAGTTTTACAGATAGGAATGTTAGCACAAAAACAAAGAAAGGAGATAGCCGCAAAATCTCTGCACACAATGCTAAGATCTCAGAAGTAAATAATAGGTGCCATGTTGTTTCATTTAGGTTTAAAGAGTTAGCTGCTATACCGCCGGTTATGCTTTCCTATAGTTTAAATGCTAGTTTTACAGATAGGAATGTTAGCACCAAAAGTGAAGTAAAGGAGATAACTTAAAAATCTCTGCACAAAATGCTTAGTTCTCAGAAGTAAATCATATGTGCCATGTTGTTTCATTTAGGTTTAAAGAGTTAGCTGCTATACCGCCGTTTCTGATTTCCTATAGAGTAAAGGCTAGTTTTACAGATAGGAATGTTAGCACAAAAACTGAAAGAAAGGAGATAGCCGCAAAATCTCTGCACACAATGCTTAGTTCTCAGAAGTACATCATATATGCCATGTTGTTTCATTTAGGTTTAAAGAGTTAGCTGCTATACCGCCGGTTATGCTATCCTATAGTGTAAATGCTAGTTTTAAACATAGCAATGTTAGCCCCAAACCTGAAGTAAAGGAGATAACTGAAAAATCTCTGCACACAATGCTTACTTCTCAGAAGTAAATCATATGTGCCATGTTGTTTCATTTAGGTTTAAAGTGGTAGCTGCTATAACGCCGGTTAGGCTTTCCTATAGTGTAAAATCTAGTTTTACAGATAGGAATGTTAGCACAAAAACTGAAAGAAAGGAGATAGCCGCAAAATCTCTGCACATAATGCTTAGTTCTCAGAAGTAAATGATAGGTGCCATGTTGTTTCATGTAGGTTTAAAGAGTTAGCTGCTATACCGCCGGTTATGCTTTCCTATAGTGTAAATGCTAGTTTTACAGATAGGAATGTTAGCACAAAAACTGAAAGAAAGGAGATAGCCGCAAAACCTCTGCACACAATGCTTAGTTCTCAGAAGTAAATCATATGTGCCATGTTGTTTCATTTAGGTTTAAAGAGTTAGCTGCTATACCACCGGTTATGCTTTCCTATAGTGTAAAGGCTAGTTTTACACATAGGAATGTTAGCCCCAAAACTGAAATAAAGGAGATAACTGAAAAATCTCTGCACACAATGCTTAGTTCTCAGAAGTAAATCATATGTGCCATGTTGTTTCATTTAGGTTTAAAGAGTTAGCTGCTATACCACCGGTTATGCTTTCCTATAGTGTAAAGGCTAGTTTTACACATAGGAATGTTAACCCCAAAACTGAAATAAAGGAGATAACTGAAAAATCTCTGCACACAATGCTTAGTTCTCAGAAGTAAATCATATGTGCCATGTTGTTTCATTTAGGTTTAAAGAGTTAGCTGCTATACCGCCGGTTATGCTTTCCTATAGTTTAAATGCTAGTTTTACAGATAGGAATGTTAGCACCAAAAGTGAAGTAAAGGAGATAAGTTAAAAATCTCTGCACAAAATGCTTAGTTCTCAGAAGTAAATCATATGTGCCATGTTGTTTCATTTAGGTTTAAAGAGTTAGCTGCTATACAGCCGGTTATGATTTCCTATAGTGTAAATGTTAGTTTTACAGATAGGAATGTTAGCACAAAAACTGATAGAAAGGAGATAGCCGCAAAATCTCTGCACACAATGCTTAGTTCTCAGAAGTAAATGATAGGTGTCATGTTGTTTCATGTAGGTTTAAAGAGTTAGCTGCTATATCACCGGTTAAGCTTTCCTATAGTGTAAATGCTAATTTTACAAATTTGAATGTTAGCACAAAATCTGAAGTAAAGGAGATAGCTGAATAATATCTGCACACAATGCTTAGTTCTCAGAAGTAAATCATAAGTGCCATGTTGTTGTATTTAGGTTTAAAGAGTTAGCTGTTATACTGCCCGTTAGGCTTTCCTATAGTGTAAACGCTAGTTTTACAGATAGGAATGTTAGCACAAAAACTGAAAGAAATGAGATAGCCGCAAAATCTCTGCACACAATGCTTAGTTCTCAGAAGTAAATGCTAGGTGCCATGTTGTTTCATGTAGGTTTAAAGAGTTAGCTGCTATACCGCCGGTTATGCTTTCCTATAGTGTAAATGCTAGTTTTACAGATAGGAATGTTAGCACAAAAACTGAAAGAAAGGAGATAGCCGCAAAACCTCTGTACACAATGCTTAGTTCTCAGAAGTAAATCATATGTGCCATGTTGTTTCATTTAGGTTTAAAGAGTTAGCTGCTATACTGCCGGTTATGCTTTCCTATAGTGTAAATGCTAGTTTTACAGATAGAAATGATAGCACAAAAACTGAAAGAAAATGATAGCCGCAAAATCTCTGCACACAATGCTTAGTTCTCAGAAGTAAACCATATGTGCCATGTTGTTTCATTTAGGTTTAAAGAGTTAGCTGTTATACTGCCCGTTAGGCTTTCCTATAGTGTAAATGCTAGTTTTACAGATAGGAATGTTAGCACAAAAACTGAAAGAAAGGCGATAGCCACAAAATCTCTGCACACAATGCTTAGTTCTCAGAAGGACATCATATATGCCATGTTGTTTCATTTAGGTTTAAAGAGTTAGCTGCTATACCGCCGGTTATGCTTTCCTATAGTGTAAATGCTAGTTTTACAGATAGGAATGTTAGCACAAACACTTAAAGAAAGGAGATAGCCGCAAAATCTCTGCACACAATGCTTAGTTTTCAGAAGTAAACCATATGTGCCATGTTGTTTCATTTAGGTTTAAAGAGTTAGCTGCTATACCCTCAGTTATGCTTTCCTATATAGTAAATGCGAGTATAAAAATATGAATGTTAGCACCAAAACTGAAGTAAAGGAGAAAACTGAAAAATCTCTGCACACAATGCTTAGTTCTCAGAAGTAAATCATATGTGCCATGTTGTTTCATTTAGGTTTAAAGAGTTAGGTGCTATACCACCGGTATGCTTTCCTATAGTGTAAAGGCTAGTTTTACACATAGGAATGTTAGCCCCAAAACTGAAATAAAGGAGATAACTGAAAAATCTCTGCACACAATGCTTAGTTCTCAGAAGTAAATCATATGTGCCATGTTGTTTCATTTAGGTTTAAAGAGTTAGCTGCTATACTGCCGGTTATGCTTTCCTATAGTGTAAATCCTAGTTTTACAGATAGGAATGTTAGCACAAAAACTGAAAGAAAAGAGATAGCCGCAAAATCTCTGCACACAATGCTTAGTTCTCAGAAGTAAACCATATGTGCCATGTTGTTTCATTTAGGTTTAAAGAGTTAGCTGCTATACCGCCGGTTATGCTTTCCTATAGTGTAAAGGCTAGTTTTACACATAGGAATGTTAGCACCAAAACTGAATTAAAGGAGATAACTGAAAAATCTCTGCACACAATGCTTAGTTCTCAGAAGTAAATCATACGTGCCATGTTGTTTCATTTAGGTTTAAAGAGGTAGCTGCTATACCGCCGGTTAGGCTTTCCTATAGTGTAAAAGCTAGTTTTACAGATAGGAATGTTAGCACAAAAACTGAAAGAAAGGAGATAGCCGCAAAATCTCTGCACCCAATGTTAAGTTCTCAGAAGTAAATGATAGGTGCCATGTTGTTTCATTTAGGTTTAAAGAGTTAGCTGCTATACCGCCGGTTATGCTTTCCTATAGTGTAAATGCTAGTTTTACACATAGGAATGTTAGCCCCAAAACTGAAGTAAAGGAGATAACTGAAAAATCTCTGCACACAATGCTTAGTTCTCAGAAGTAAATCATATGTGCCATGCTGTTTCATTTAGGTTTAAAGAGTTAGCTGCTATACCGCCGGTTATGCTTTCCTACAGTGTAAATGCTAGTTTTACACATAGGAATGTTAGCCCCAAAACTGAAGTAAAGGAGATAACTGAAAAATCTCTGCACACAATGCTTAGTTCTCAGAAGTAAATCATATGTGCCATGTTGTTTCATTTAGGTTTAAAGAGTTAGCTGCTATACCGCCGGTTATGCTTTCCTATAGTGTAAATGCTAGTTTTACAGATAGGAATGTTAGCACAAAAACTGAAAGAAAGGAGATAGCCGCAAAATCTCTGCACACAATGCTTAGTTTTCAGAAGTAAACCATATTTGCCATGTTGTTTCATTTAGGTTTAAAGAGTTAGCTGCTATACCCTCAGTTATGCTTTCCTGTATAGTAAATGCGAGTATAAAAATATGAATGTTAGCACCAAAACTGAAGTAAAGGAGAAAACTGAAAAATCTCTGCACACAATGCTTAGTTCTCAGAAGTAAATCATATGTGCCATGTTGTTTCATTTAGGTTTAAAGAGTTAGGTGCTATACCACCGGTTATGCTTTCCTATAGTGTAAAGGCTAGTTTTACACATAGGAATGTTAGCCCCAAAACTGAAATAAAGGAGATAACTGAAAAATCTCTGCACACAATGCTTAGTTCTCAGAAGTAAATCATATGTGCCATGTTGTTTCATTTAGGTTTAAAGAGTTAGCTGCTATACTGCCGGTTATGCTTTCCTATAGTGTAAATGCTAGTTTTACATATAGGAATGTTAGCACAAAAACTGAAAGAAAAGAGATAGCCGCAAAATCTCTGCACACAATGCTTAGTTCTCAGAAGTAAACCATATGTGCCATGTTGTTTCATTTAGGTTTAAAGAGTTAGCTGCTATACCGCCGGTTATGCTTTCCTATAGTGTAAAGGCTAGTTTTACACATAGGAATGTTAGCACCAAAACTGAAGTAAAGGAGATAACTGAAAAATCTCTGCACACAATGCTTAGTTCTCAGAAGTGAATCATACGTGCCATGTTGTTTCATTTAGGTTTAAAGAGGTAGCTGCTATACTGCCGGTTATGCTTTCCTATAGTGTAAATGCTAGTTTTACAGATAGGAATGTTAGCACAAAAACTGAAAGAAAGGCGATAGCCACAAAATCTCTGCACACAATGCTTAGTTCTCAGAAGGACATCATATATGCCATGTTGTTTCATTTAGGTTTAAAGAGTTAGCTGCTATACCGCCGGTTATGCTTTCCTATAGTGTAAATGCTAGTTTTACAGATAGGAATGTTAGCACCAATAGTGAAGTAAAGGAGATAACTGAAAAATCTCTGCACATAATGCTTAATTCTCAGAAGTAAATCATATGTGCCATGTTGTTTCATTTAGGTTTAAAGAGTTAGCTGCTATACCGCCGTTTCGGATTTCCTATAGAGTAAAGGCTAGTTTTACAGATAGGAATGTTAGCACAAAAACTGAAAGAAAGGAGATAGCCGCAAAATCTCTGCACACAATGCATAGTTCTCAGAAGTACATCATATATGCCATGTTGTTTCATTTAGGTTTAAAGAGTTAGCTGCTATAACGCCGGTTATGCTTTCCTATAGTGTAAATGCTAGTTTTACACATAGGAATGTTAGCCCCAACACTGAAGTAAAGGAGATAACTGAAAAATCTCTGCACACAGTGCTTAGTTCTGAGAAGTAAATCATATGTGCCATGTTGTTTCATTTAGGTTTAAAGAGTTAGGTGCTATACCGCCGGTTATGCTTTCCTATAGTGTAAATGCTAGTTTTACACATAGGAATGCTAGCCCCAAAAATGAAGTAAAGGAGATAACTGAAAAATCTCTGCACACAAAGCTTAGTTCTCAGAAGTAAATCATATGTGCTATGTTGTTTCATTTAGGTTTAAAGAGTTAGCTGCTATACCGCCGGTTATGCTTTCTTATAGTGTAAATGCTAGTTTTACAGATAGGAATGTTAGCACAAACACTTAAAGAAAGGAGATAGCCGCAAAATCTCTGCACACAATGCTTAGTTCTCAGAAGTACATCATATATGCCATGTTGTTTCATTTAGGTTTAAAGAGTTAGCTGCTATACCGCCGGTTATGCTTTCCTATAGTGTAAATGCAAGTTTTACAGATAGGAATGTTAGCACAAAAACTGAAAGAAAGGAGATAGCCGCAAAAACTCTGCACACAATGCTTAGTTTTCAGAAGTAAACCATATGTGCCATGTTGTTTCATTTAGGTTTAAAGAGTTAGCTGCTATACCCTCAGTTATGCTTTCCTATATAGTAAATGCGAGTATAAAAATGTGAATGTTAGCACCAAAACTGAAGTAAAGGAGATAACTGAAAAATCTCTGCACACAATGCTTACTTCTCAGAAGGAAATCATAAGTGCCATGTTGTTTCATTTAGGTTTAAAGAGTTAGCTGTTATACTGCCCGTTAGGCTTTCCTATAGTGTAAATGCTAGTTTTACAGATAGGAATGTTAGCACAAAAACTGAAAGAAAGGAGATAGCCGCAAAACCTCTGCACACAATGCTTAGTTCTCAGAAGTAAATCATATGTGCCATGTTGTTTCATTTAGGTTTAAAGAGTTAGCTGCTATACCACCGGTTATACTTTCCTATAGTGTAAAGGCTAGTTTTACACATAGGAATGTTAGCCCCAAAACTGAAATAAAGGAGATAACTGAAAAATCTCTGCACACAATGCTTAGTTCTCAGAAGTAAATCATATGTGTCATGTTGTTTCATTTAGGTTTAAAGAGTTAGCTGCTATACTGCCGGTTATGCTTTCCTATAGTGTAAATGCTAGTTTTACAGATAGGAATGTTAGCACAAAAACTGAAAGAAAAGAGATAGCCGCAAAATCTCTGCACACAATGCTTAGTTTTCAGAAGTAAACCATATGTGCCATGTTGTTTCATTTAGGTTTAAAGAGTTAGCTGCTATACCCTCAGTTATGCTTTCCTATATAGTAAATGCGAGTATAAAAATGTGAATGTTAGCACCAAAACTGAAGTAAAGGAGATAACTGAAAAATCTCTGCACACAATGCTTACTTCTCAGAAGTAAATCATAAGTGCCTTGTTGTTTCATTTAGGTTTAAAGAGTTAGCTGTTATACTGCCCGTTAGGCTTTCCTATAGTGTAAATGCTAGTTTTACAGATAGGAATGTTAGCACAAAAACTGAAAGAAAGGAGATAGCCACAAAATCTCTGCACACAATGCTTAGTTCTCAGAAGTACATCATATATGCCATGTTGTTTCATTTAGGTTTAAAGAGTTAGCTGCTATACCGCCGGTTATGCTTTCCTATAGTGTAAATGCTAGTTTTACACATAGGAATGTTAGCCCCAACACTGAAGTAAAGGAGATAACTGAAAAATCTCTGCACACAGTGCTTAGTTCTGAGAAGTAAATCATATGTGCCATGTTGTTTCATTTAGGTTTAAAGAGTTAGGTGCTATACCGCCGGTTATGCTTTCCTATAGTGTAAATGCTAGTTTTACACATAGGAATGCTAGCCCCAAAACTGAAGTAAAGGAGATAACTGAAAAATCTCTGCACACAAAGCTTAGTTCTCAGAAGTAAATCATATGTGCTATGTTGTTTCATTTAGGTTTAAAGAGTTAGCTGCTATACCGCCGGTTATGCTTTCTTATAGTGTAAATGCTAGTTTTACAGATAGGAATGTTAGCACAAACACTTAAAGAAAGGAGATAGCCGCAAAATCTCTGCACACAATGCTTAGTTCTCAGAAGTACATCATATATGCCATGTTGTTTCATTTAGGTTTAAAGAGTTAGCTGCTATACCGCCGGTTATGCTTTCCTATAGTGTAAATGCAAGTTTTACAGATAGGAATGTTAGCACAAAAACTGAAAGAAAGGAGATAGCCGCAAAAACTCTGCACACAATGCTTAGTTTTCAGGAGTAAACTATATGTGCCATGTTGTTTCATTTAGGTTTAAAGAGTTAGCTGCTATACCCTCAGTTAGGCTTTCCTATATAGTAAATGCGAGTATAAAAATGTGAATGTTAGCACCAAAACTGAAGTAAAGGAGATAACTGAAAAATCTCTGCACACAATGCTTACTTCTCAGAAGCAAATCATATGTGCCATGTTGTTTCATTTAGGTTTAAAGAGTTAGCTGTTATACTGCCCGTTAGGCTTTCCTATAGTGTAAATGCTAGTTTTACAGATAGGAATGTTAGCACAAAAACTGAAAGAAAGGAGATAGCTGCAAAACCTCTGCACACAATGCTTAGTTCTCAGAAGTAAATCATATGTGCCATGTTGTTTCATTTAGGTTTAAAGAGTTAGCTGCTATACCACCGGTTATACTTTCCTATAGTGTAAAGGCTAGTTTTACACATAGGAATGTTAGCCCCAAAACTGAAATAAAGGAGATAACTGAAAAATCTCTGCACACAATGCTTAGTTCTCAGAAGTAAATCATATGTGCCATGTTGTTTCATTTAGGTTTAAAGAGTTAGCTGCTATACTGCCGGTTATGCTTTCCTATAGTGTAAATGCTAGTTTTACAGATAGGAATGTTAGCACAAAAACTGAAAGAAAAGAGATAGCCGCAAAATCTCTGCACACAATGCTTAGTTTTCAGAAGTAAACCATATGTGCCATGTTGTTTCATTTAGGTTTAAAGAGTTAGCTGCTATACCCTCAGTTATGCTTTCCTATATAGTAAATGCGAGTATAAAAATGTGAATGTTAGCACCAAAACTGAAGTAAAGGAGATAACTGAAAAATCTCTGCACACGATGCTTACTTCTCAGAAGTAAATCATAAGTGCCTTGTTGTTTCATTTAGGTTTAAAGAGTTAGCTGTTATACTGCCCGTTAGGCTTTCCTATAGTGTAAATGCTAGTTTTACAGATAGGAATGTTAGCACAAAAACTGAAAGAAAGGAGATAGCCACAAAACCTCTGCACACAATGCTTAGTTCTCAGAAGTAAAGCATATGTGCCATGTTGTTTCATTTACATTTAAAGAGTTATCTGCTATACCGCCTGTTATGCTTTCCTATAGTGTAAATGCTAGTTTTACAGATAGGAATGTTAGCACCAAAACTGAAGTAAAGGAGATAACTGAAAAATCTCTGCACACAATGCTTAGTTCTCAGAAGTAAATCATATGTGCCATGTTGTTTCATTTAGGTTTAAAGAGTTAGCTGCTATACCGCCGGTTATGCTTTCCTATAGTGTAAATGCTAGTTTTACAGATAGGAATGTTAGCACAAAAACTGAAAGAAAGGAGATAGCCGCCAAATCTCTGCACACAATGCTTAGTTTTCAGAAGTAAACCATATGTGCCATGTTGTTTCATTTAGGTTTAAAGAGTTAGCTGCTATACCCTCAGTTATGCTTTCCTATATAGTAAATGCGAGTATAAAAATATGAATGTTAGCACCAAAACTGAAGTAAAGAAGAAAACTGAAAAATCTCTGCACACAATGCTTAGTTCTCAGAAGTAAATCATATGTGCCATGTTGTTTCATTTAGGTTTAAAGAGTTAGCTGCTATACCACCGGTTATGATTTCCTATAGTGTAAATGCTAGTTTTACAGTTAGGAATGTTAGCACAAAAACTGAAAGAAAGGCGATAGCCACAAAATCTCTGCACACAATGCTTAGTTCTCAGAAGTACATCATATATGCCATGTTGTTTCATTTAGGTTTAAAGAGTTAGCTGCTATACCGCCGGTTATGCTTTCCTATAGTGTAAATGCTAGTTTTACAGATAGGAATGTTAGCACAAACACTTAAAGAAAGGAGATAGCCGCAAAATCTCTGCACACAATGCTTAGTTTTCAGAAGTAAACCATATGTGCCATGTTGTTTCTTTTAGGTTTAAAGAGTTAGCTGCTATACCCTCAGTTATGCTTTCCTATATAGTAAATGCGAGTATAAAAATATGAATGTTAGCACCAAAACTGAAGTAAAGGAGAAAACTGAAAAATCTCTGCACACAATGCTTAGTTCTCAGAAGTAAATCATACGTGCCATGTTGTTTCATTTAGGTTTAAAGAGGTAGGTGCTATACCGCCGGTTAGGCTTTCCTATAGTGTAAAAGCTAGTTTTACAGATAGGAATGTTAGCACCAAAACTGAAGTAAAGGAGAAAACTGAAAAATCTCTGCACACAATGCTTAGTTCTCAGAAGTAAATCATATGTGCCATGTTGTTTCATTTAGGTTTAAAGAGGTAGGTGCTATACCGCCGGTTATGATTTCCTATAGAGTAAATGCTAGTTTTACAGATAGGAATGTTAGCACAAAAACTGAAAGAAAGGAGATAGCCGCAAAATCTCTGCACACAATGCTTAGTTCTCAGAAGTACATCATATATGCCATGTTGTTTCATTTAGGTTTAAAGAGTTAGCTGCTATACCGCCGGTTATGCTTTCCTATAGTGTAAATGCTAGTTTTACACATAGGAATGTTAGCCCCAAAACTGAAGTAAAGGAGATAACTGAAAAATCTCTGCACACAATGCTTAGTTCTCAGAAGTAAATCATATGTGCCATGTTGTTTCATTTAGGTTTAAAGAGTTAGCTGGTATACCGCCGGTTATGCTTTCTTATAGTGTAAATGCTAGTTTTGCAGATAGGAATGTTAGCACAAACACTTAAAGAAAGGAGATAGCCGCAAAATCTCTGCACACAATGCTTAGTTCTCAGAAGTACATCATATATGCCATGTTGTTTCATTTATGTTTAAAGAGTTAGCTGCTATACCGCCGGTTATGCTTTCCTATAGTGTAAATGCTAGTTTTACAGATAGGAATGTTAGCACAAAAACTGAAAGAAAGGAGAGAGCCGCAAAAACTCTGCACACAATGCTTAGTTTTCAGAAGTAAACCATATGTGCCATGTTGTTTCATTTAGGTTTAAAGAGTTAGCTGCTATACCCTCAGTTATGCTTTCCTATATAGTAAATGCGAGTATAAAAATGTGAATGTTAGCACCAAAACTGAAGTAAAGGAGATAACTGAAAAATCTCTGCACACAATGCTTACTTCTCAGAAGTAAATCATATGTGCCATGTTGTTTCATTTAGGTTTAAAGTGGTAGCTGCTAAACCGCCGGTTAGGCTTTCCTATAGTGTAAAAGCTAGTTTTACAGATAGGAATGTTAGCACAAAAACTGAAAGAAAGGAGATAGCCGCAAAATCTCTGCACACAATGCTTAGTTCTGAGAAGTAAATGATACGTGTCATGTTGTTTCATGTAGGTTTAAAGAGTTAGCTGCTATACCGCCGGTTATGCTTTCCTATAGTGTAAATGCTAGTTTTAGAGATATGAATGTTAGCACAAAATCTGAAGTAAAGGAGATAGCTGAATAATCTCTGCACACAATGCTTAGTTCTCAGAAGTAAATCATAAGTGCCATGTTGTTTCATTTAGGTTTAAAGAGTTAGCTGTTATACTGCCCGTTAGGCTTTCCTATAGTGTAAACGCTAGTTTTACAGATAGGAATGTTAGCACAAAAACTGAAAGAAAGGAGATAGCCGCAAAACCTCTGCACACAATGCTTAGTTCTCAGAAGTAAATCATATGTGCCATGTTGTTTCATTTACATTTAAAGAGTTATCTGCTATACCGCCTGTTATGCTTTCCTATAGTGTAAGTGCTAGTTTTACAGATAGGAATGTTAGCACCAAAACTGAAGTAAAGGAGATAACTGAAAAATCTCTGCACACAATGCTTAGTTCTCAGAAGTAAATCATATGTGCCATGTTGTTTCATTTAGGTTTAAAGAGTTAGCTGCTATACCGCCGGTTATGCTTTCCTATAGTGTAAATGCTAGTTTTACAGATAGGAATGTTAGCACAAAAACTGAAAGAAAGGAGATAGCCGCAAAATCTCTGCACACAATGCTTAGTTTTCAGAAGTAAACCATATGTGCCATGTTGTTTCATTTAGGTTTAAAGAGTTAGCTGCTATACCCTCAGTTATGCTTTCCTACATAGTAAATGCGAGTATAAAAATATGAATGTTAGCACCAAAACTGAAGTAAAGGAGAAAACTGAAAAATCTCTGCACACAATGCTTAGTTCTCAGAAGTAAATCATATGTGCCATGTTGTTTCATTTAGGTTTAAAGAGTTAGCTGCTATACCGCCGGTTATGTTTTCCTATAGAGTAAATGCTAGTTTTACAGATAGGAATGTTAGCACAAAAACTGAAAGAAAGGAGATAGCCGCAAAATCTCTGCACATAATGCTTAGTTCTCAGAAGTAAATGATAGGTGCCATGTTGTTTCATGTAGGTTTAAGGAGTTAGCTGCTATACTGCCGGTTATGCTTTCCTATAGTGTAAATGCTAGTTTTACAGATAGGAATGTTAGCACAAAAACTGAAAGAAAGGAGATAGCCGCAAAACCTCTGCACACAATGCTTAGTTCTGAGAAGTAAATCATATGTGCCATGTTGTTTCATTTAGGTTTAAAGAGTTAGCTGCTATACCACCGGTTATGCTTTCCTATAGTGTAAAGGCTAGTTTTAAACATAGGAATGTTAGCTCCAAAACTGAAATAAAGGAGATAACTGAAAAATCTCTGCACACAATGCTTAGTTCTCAGAAGAAAATCATATGTGCCATGTTGTTTCATTTAGGTTTAAAGAGTTAGCTGCTATACTGCCGGTTATGCTTTCCTATAGTGTAAATGCTAGTTTTACAGATAGGAATGTTAGCACCAATACTGAAGTAAAGGAGGTAACTGAAAAATCTCTGCACATAATGCTTAATTCTCAGAAGTAAATCATATGTGCCATGTTGTTTCATTTAGGTTTAAAGAGTTAGCTGCTATACCGCCGTTTCGGATTTCCTATAGAGTAAAGGCTAGTTTTACAGATAGGAATGTTAGCACAAAAACTGAAAGAAAGGAGATAGCCGCAAAATCTCTGCACACAATGCTTAGTTCTCAGAAGTACATCATATATGCCATGTTGTTTCATTTAGGTTTAAAGAGTTAGCTGCTATACCGCCGGTTATGCTTTCCTATAGTGTAAATGCTAGTTTTACACATAGGAATGTTAGCCCCAAACCTGAAGTAAAGGAGATAACTGAAAAATCTCTGCACACAATGCTTACTTCTCAGAAGTAAATCATATGTGCCATGTTGTTTCATTTAGGTTTAAAGAGTTAGCTGCTATACCGCCGGTTATGCTTTCCTACAGTGTAAATGCTAGTTTTACACATAGGAATGTTAGCCCCAAAACTGAAGTAAAGGAGATAACTGAAAAATCTCTGCACACAAAGCTTAGTTCTCAGAAGTAAATCATATGTGCTATGTTATTTCATTTAGGTTTAAAGAGTTAGCTGCTATACCGCCGGTTATGATTTCCTATAGTGTAAATGCTAGTTTTACAGATAGGAATGTTAGCACAAACACTTAAAGAAAGGAGATAGCCGCAAAATCTCTGCACACAATGCTTAGTTCTCAGAAGTACATCATATATGCCATGTTGTTCCATTTAGGTTTAAAGAGTTAGCTGCTATACCGCCGGTTATGCTTTCCTATAGTGTAAATGCGAGTATAAAAATATGAATGTTAGCACCAAAACTGAAGTAAAGGAGAAAACTGAATATTCTCTGCACACAATGCTTAGTTCTCAGAAGTAAATCATATGTGCCATGTTGTTTCATTTAGGTTTAAAGAGGTAGCTGCTCTACTGCCCGTTAGGCTTTCCTATAGTGTAAATGCTAGTTTTACAGATAGGAATGTTAGCACAAAAACTGAAAGAAAGGAGATAGCCGCAAAACCTCTGCACACAATGCTTAGTCCACAGAAGTAAATCATATGTACCATGTTGTTTCATTTAGGTTTAAAGAGTTAGCTGCTATACCACGGTTATGCTTTCCTATAGTGTAAAGGTTAGTTTTACACATAGGAATGTTAGCCCCAAAACTGAAGTAAAGGAGATAACTGAAAAATCTCTGCACACAATGCTTAGTTCTCAGAAGTAAATCATATGTGCCATGTTGTTTCATTTAGGTTTAAAGAGGTAGCTGCTATACCGCCGGTTAGGCTTTCCTATAGTGGAAAAGCTAGTTTTACAGATAGGAATGTTAGCACAAAAACAAAGAAAGGAGATAGCCGCAAAATCTCTGCACACAATGCTAAGTTCTCAGAAGTAAATAATAGGTGCCATGTTGTTTCATTTAGGTTTAAAGAGTTAGCTGCTATACCGCCGGTTATGCTTTCCTATAGTTTAAATGCTAGTTTTACAGATAGGAATGTTAGCACCAAAAGTGAAGTAAAGGAGATAACTTAAAAATCTCTGCACAAAATGCTTAGTTCTCAGAAGTAAATCATATGTGCCATGTTGTTTCATTTAGGTTTAAAGAGTTAGCTGCTATACAGCCGGTTATGATTTCCTATAGTGTAAATGTTAGTTTTACAGATAGTAATGTTAGCACAAAAACTGATAGAAAGGAGATAGCCGCAAAATCTCTGCACACAATGCTTAGTTCTCAGAAGTAAATGATAGGTGTCATGTTGTTTCATGTAGGTTTAAAGAGTTAGCTGCTATACCGCCGGTTATGCTTTCCTATAGTGTAAATGCTAGTTTTAGAGATATGAATGTTAGCACAAAATCTGAAGTAAAGGAGATAGCTGAATAATCTCTGCACACAATGCTTAGTTCTCAGAAGTAAATCATAAGTGCCATGTTGTTTCATTTAGGTTTAAAGAGTTAGCTGTTATACTGCCCGTTAGGCTTTCCTATAGTGTAAACGCTAGTTTTACAGATAGGAATGTTAGCACAAAAACTGAAAGAAAGGAGATAGCCGCAAAACCTCTGCACACAATGCTTAGTTCTCAGAAGTAAATCATATGTGCCATGTTGTTTCATTTACATTTAAAGAGTTATCTGCTATACCGCCTGTTATGCTTTCCTATAGTGTAAGTGCTAGTTTTACAGATAGGAATGTTAGCACCAAAACTGAAGTAAAGGAGATAACTGAAAAATCTCTGCACACAATGCTTAGTTCTCAGAAGTAAATCATATGTGCCATGTTGTTTCATTTAGGTTTAAAGAGTTAGCTGCTATACCGCCGGTTATGCTTTCCTATAGTGTAAATGCTAGTTTTACAGATAGGAATGTTAGCACAAAAACTGAAAGAAAGGAGATAGCCGCAAAATCTCTGCACACAATGCTTAGTTTTCAGAAGTAAACCATATGTGCCATGTTGTTTCATTTAGGTTTAAAGAGTTAGCTGCTATACCCTCAGTTATGCTTTCCTACATAGTAAATGCGAGTATAAAAATATGAATGTTAGCACCAAAACTGAAGTAAAGGAGAAAACTGAAAAATCTCTGCACACAATGCTTAGTTCTCAGAAGTAAATCATATGTGCCATGTTGTTTCATTTAGGTTTAAAGAGTTAGCTGCTATACCGCCGGTTATGTTTTCCTATAGAGTAAATGCTAGTTTTACAGATAGGAATGTTAGCACAAAAACTGAAAGAAAGGAGATAGCCGCAAAATCTCTGCACATAATGCTTAGTTCTCAGAAGTAAATGATAGGTGCCATGTTGTTTCATGTAGGTTTAAGGAGTTAGCTGCTATACTGCCGGTTATGCTTTCCTATAGTGTAAATGCTAGTTTTACAGATAGGAATGTTAGCACAAAAACTGAAAGAAAGGAGATAGCCGCAAAACCTCTGCACACAATGCTTAGTTCTGAGAAGTAAATCATATGTGCCATGTTGTTTCATTTAGGTTTAAAGAGTTAGCTGCTATACCACCGGTTATGCTTTCCTATAGTGTAAAGGCTAGTTTTAAACATAGGAATGTTAGCTCCAAAACTGAAATAAAGGAGATAACTGAAAAATCTCTGCACACAATGCTTAGTTCTCAGAAGAAAATCATATGTGCCATGTTGTTTCATTTAGGTTTAAAGAGTTAGCTGCTATACTGCCGGTTATGCTTTCCTATAGTGTAAATGCTAGTTTTACAGATAGGAATGTTAGCACCAATACTGAAGTAAAGGAGGTAACTGAAAAATCTCTGCACATAATGCTTAATTCTCAGAAGTAAATCATATGTGCCATGTTGTTTCATTTAGGTTTAAAGAGTTAGCTGCTATACCGCCGTTTCGGATTTCCTATAGAGTAAAGGCTAGTTTTACAGATAGGAATGTTAGCACAAAAACTGAAAGAAAGGAGATAGCCGCAAAATCTCTGCACACAATGCTTAGTTCTCAGAAGTACATCATATATGCCATGTTGTTTCATTTAGGTTTAAAGAGTTAGCTGCTATACCGCCGGTTATGCTTTCCTATAGTGTAAATGCTAGTTTTACACATAGGAATGTTAGCCCCAAACCTGAAGTAAAGGAGATAACTGAAAAATCTCTGCACACAATGCTTACTTCTCAGAAGTAAATCATATGTGCCATGTTGTTTCATTTAGGTTTAAAGAGTTAGCTGCTATACCGCCGGTTATGCTTTCCTACAGTGTAAATGCTAGTTTTACACATAGGAATGTTAGCCCCAAAACTGAAGTAAAGGAGATAACTGAAAAATCTCTGCACACAAAGCTTAGTTCTCAGAAGTAAATCATATGTGCTATGTTATTTCATTTAGGTTTAAAGAGTTAGCTGCTATACCGCCGGTTATGATTTCCTATAGTGTAAATGCTAGTTTTACAGATAGGAATGTTAGCACAAACACTTAAAGAAAGGAGATAGCCGCAAAATCTCTGCACACAATGCTTAGTTCTCAGAAGTACATCATATATGCCATGTTGTTCCATTTAGGTTTAAAGAGTTAGCTGCTATACCGCCGGTTATGCTTTCCTATAGTGTAAATGCGAGTATAAAAATATGAATGTTAGCACCAAAACTGAAGTAAAGGAGAAAACTGAATATTCTCTGCACACAATGCTTAGTTCTCAGAAGTAAATCATATGTGCCATGTTGTTTCATTTAGGTTTAAAGAGGTAGCTGCTCTACTGCCCGTTAGGCTTTCCTATAGTGTAAATGCTAGTTTTACAGATAGGAATGTTAGCACAAAAACTGAAAGAAAGGAGATAGCCGCAAAACCTCTGCACACAATGCTTAGTCCACAGAAGTAAATCATATGTACCATGTTGTTTCATTTAGGTTTAAAGAGTTAGCTGCTATACCACGGTTATGCTTTCCTATAGTGTAAAGGTTAGTTTTACACATAGGAATGTTAGCCCCAAAACTGAAGTAAAGGAGATAACTGAAAAATCTCTGCACACAATGCTTAGTTCTCAGAAGTAAATCATATGTGCCATGTTGTTTCATTTAGGTTTAAAGAGGTAGCTGCTATACCGCCGGTTAGGCTTTCCTATAGTGGAAAAGCTAGTTTTACAGATAGGAATGTTAGCACAAAAACAAAGAAAGGAGATAGCCGCAAAATCTCTGCACACAATGCTAAGTTCTCAGAAGTAAATAATAGGTGCCATGTTGTTTCATTTAGGTTTAAAGAGTTAGCTGCTATACCGCCGGTTATGCTTTCCTATAGTTTAAATGCTAGTTTTACAGATAGGAATGTTAGCACCAAAAGTGAAGTAAAGGAGATAACTTAAAAATCTCTGCACAAAATGCTTAGTTCTCAGAAGTAAATCATATGTGCCATGTTGTTTCATTTAGGTTTAAAGAGTTAGCTGCTATACAGCCGGTTATGATTTCCTATAGTGTAAATGTTAGTTTTACAGATAGTAATGTTAGCACAAAAACTGATAGAAAGGAGATAGCCGCAAAATCTCTGCACACAATGCTTAGTTCTCAGAAGTAAATGATAGGTGTCATGTTGTTTCATGTAGGTTTAAAGAGTTAGCTGCTATACCGCCGGTTAAGCTTTCCTATAGTGTAAATGCTAATTTTACAGATATGAATGTTAGCACAAAATCTGAAGTAAAGGAGATAGCTGAATAATATCTGCACACAATGCTTAGTTCTCAGAAGTAAATCATAAGTGCCATGTTGTTTCATTTAGGTTTAAAGAGTTAGCTGTTATACTGCCCGTTAGGCTTTCCTATAGTGTAAACGCTAGTTTTACAGATAGGAATGTTAGCACAAAAACTGAAAGAAATGAGATAGCCGCAAAATCTCTGCACACAATGCTTAGTTCTCAGAAGTAAATGCTAGGTGCCATGTTGTTTCATGTAGGTTTAAAGAGTTAGCTGCTATACCTCCGGTTATGCTTTCCTATAGTGTAAATGCTAGTTTTACAGATAGGAATGTTAGCACAAAAACTGAAAGAAAGGAGATAGCCGCAAAACCTCTGTACACAATGCTTAGTTCTCAGAAGTAAATCATATGTGCCATGTTGTTTCATTTAGGTTTAAAGAGTTAGCTGCTATACCACCGGTTATGCTTTCCTATAGTGTAAAGGCTAGTTTTACACATAGGAATGTTAGCCCCAAAACTGAAATAAAGGAGATAACTGAAAAATCTCTGCACACAATGCTTAGTTCTCAGAAGTAAATCATATGTGCCATGTTGTTTCATTTAGGTTTAAAGAGTTAGCTGCTATACTGCCGGTTATGCTTTCCTATAGTGTAAATGCTAGTTTTACAGATAGGAATGATAGAACAAAAACTGAAAGAAAAGAGATAGCCGTAAAATCTCTGCACACAATGCTTAGTTCTCAGAAGAAAACCATATGTGCCATGTTGTTTCATTTAGGTTTAAAGAGTTAGCTGCTATACCCTCAGTTATGCTTTCCTATATAGTAAATGCGAGTATAAAAATGTGAATGTTAGCACCAAAACTGAAGTAAAGGAGATAACTGAAAAATCTCTGCACACAATGCTTACTTCTCAGAAGTAAATCATAAGTGCCATGTTGTTTCATTTAGGTTTAAAGAGTTAGCTGTTATACTGCCCGTTAGGCTTTCCTATAGTGTAAATGCTAGTTTTACAGATAGGAATGTTAGCACAAAAACTGAAAGAAAGGAGATAGCCGCAAAACCTCTGCACACAATGCTTAGTTCTCAGAAGTAAATCATATGTGCCATGTTGTTTCATTTACATTTAAAGAGTTATCTGCTATACCACCTGTTATGCTTTCCTATAGTGTAAATGCTAGTTTTACAGATAGGAATGTTAGCACCAAAACTGAAGTAAAGGAGATAACTGAAAAATCTCTGCACACAATGCTTAGTTCTCAGAAGTAAATCATATGTGCCATGTTGTTTCATTTAGGTTTAAAGAGTTAGCTGCTATACCGCCGGTTATGCTTTCCTACAGTGTAAATGCTAGTTTTACACATAGGAATGTTAGCCCCAAAACTGAAGGAAAGGAGATAACTGAAAAATCTCTGCACACAATGCTTAGTTTTCAGAAGTAAATCATATGTGCCATGTTGTTTCATTTAGGTTTAAAGAGTTAGCTGCTATACCGCCGGTTATGCTTTCCTATAGTGTAAATGCTAGTTTTACAGATAGGAATGTTAGCACAAAAACTGAAAGAAAGGAGATAGCCGCAAAATCTCTGCACACAATGCTTAGTTTTCAGAAGTAAACCATATGTGCCATGTTGTTTCATTTAGGTTTAAAGAGTTAGCTGCTATACCCTCAGTTATGCTTTCCTTTCTAGTAAATGCGAGTATAAAAATATGAATGTTAGCACCAAAACTGAAGTAAAGGAGAAAACTGAAAAATCTCTGCACACAATGCTTAGTTCTCAGAAGTAAATCATATGTGCCATGTTGTTTCATTTAGGTTTAAAGAGTTAGCTGCTATACCGCCGGTTATGATTTCCTATAGTGTAAATGCTAGTTTTACAGACAGGAATGTTAGCACAAAAACTGAAAGAAAGGCGATAGCCACAAAATCTCTGCACACCATGCTTAGTTCTCAGAAGGACATCATATATGCCATGTTGTTTCATTTAGGTTTAAAGAGTTAGCTGCTATACCGCCGGTTATGCTTTCCTATAGTGTAAATGCTAGTTTTACAGATAGGAATGTTACCACAAACACTTAAAGAAAGGAGATAGCCGCAAAATCTCTGCACACAATGCTTAGTTTTCAGAAGTAAACCATATGTGCCATGTTGTTTCATTTAGGTTTAAAGAGTTAGCTGCTATACCCTCAGTTATGCTTTCCTGTATAGTAAATGCGAGTATAAAAATATGAATGTTAGCACCAAAACTGAAGTAAAGGAGAAAACTGAAAAATCTCTGCACACAATGCTTAGTTCTCAGAAGTAAATCATATGTGCCATGTTGTTTCATTTGGGTTTAAAGAGTTAGCTGCTATACCACCGGTTATGCTTTCCTATAGTGTAAAGGCTAGTTTTACACATAGGAATGTTAGCCCCAAAACTGAAATAAAGGAGATAACTGAAAAATCTCTGCACACAATGCTTAGTTCTCAGAAGTAAATCATATGTGCCATGTTGTTTCATTTAGGTTTAAAGAGTTAGCTGCTATACTGCTGGTTATGCTTTCCTATAGTGTAAATGCTAGTTTTACATATAGGAATGTTAGCACAAAAACTGAAAGAAAAGAGATAGCCGCAAAATCTCTGCACACAATGCTTAGTTCTCAGAAGTAAACCATATGTGCCATGTTGTTTCATTTAGGTTTAAAGAGTTAGCTGCTATACCGCCGGTTATGCTTTCCTATAGTGTAAAGGCTAGTTTTACACATAGGAATGTTAGCACCAAAACTGAAGTAAAGGAGATAACTGAAAAATCTCTGCACACAATGCTTAGTTCTCAGAAGTGAATCATACGTGCCATGTTGTTTCATTTAGGTTTAAAGAGGTAGCTGCTATACTGCCGGTTATGCTTTCCTATAGTGTAAATGCTAGTTTTACAGATAGGAATGTTAGCACAAAAACTGAAAGAAAGGCGATAGCCACAAAATCTGTGCACACAATGCTTAGTTCTCAGAAGGACATCATATATGCCATGTTGTTTCATTTAGGTTTAAAGAGTTAGCTGCTATACCGCCGGTTATGCTTTCCTATAGTGTAAATGCTAGTTTTACAGATAGGAATGTTAGCACCAATAGTGAAGTAAAGGAGATAACTGAAAAATCTCTGCACATAATGCTTAATTCTCAGATGTAAATCATATGTGCCATGTTGTTTCATTTAGGTTTAAAGAGTTAGCTGCTATACCGCCGTTTCGGATTTCCTATAGAGTAAAGGCTAGTTTTACAGATAGGAATGTTAGCACAAAAACTGAAAGAAAGGAGATAGCCGCAAAATCTCTGCACACAATGCTTAGTTCTCAGAAGTACATCATATATGCCATGTTGTTTCATTTAGGTTTAAAGAGTTAGCTGCTATACCGCCGGTTATGCTTTCCTATAGTGTAAATGCTAGTTTTACACATAGGAATGTTAGCCCCAACACTGAAGTAAAGGAGATAACTGAAAAATCTCTGCACACAGTGCTTAGTTCTGAGAAGTAAATCATATGTGCCATGTTGTTTCATTTAGGTTTAAAGAGTTAGGTGCTATACCGCCGGTTATGCTTTCCTATAGTGTAAATGCTAGTTTTACACATAGGAATGCTAGCCCCAAAACTGAAGTAAAGGAGATAACTGAAAAATCTCTGCACACAAAGCTTAGTTCTCAGAAGTAAATCATATGTGCTATGTTGTTTCATTTAGGTTTAAAGAGTTAGCTGCTATACCGCCGGTTATTCTTTCTTATAGTGTAAATGCTAGTTTTACAGATAGGAATGTTAGCACAAACACTTAAAGAAAGGAGATAGCCGCAAAATCTCTGCACACAATGCTTAGTTCTCAGAAGTACATCATATATGCCATGTTGTTTCATTTATGTTTAAAGAGTTAGCTGCTATACCGCCGGTTATGCTTTCCTATAGTGTAAATGCAAGTTTTACAGATAGGAATGTTAGCACAAAAACTGAAAGAAAGGAGATAGCCGCAAAAACTCTGCACACAATGCTTAGTTTTCAGAAGTAAACCATATGTGCCATGTTGTTTCATTTAGGTTTAAAGAGTTAGCTGCTATACCCTCAGTTATGCTTTCCTATATAGTAAATGCGAGTATAAAAATGTGAATGTTAGCACCAAAACTGAAGTAAAGGAGATAACTGAAAAATCTCTGCACACAATGCTTACTTCTCAGAAGCAAATCATAAGTGCCATGTTGTTTCATTTAGGTTTAAAGAGTTAGCTGTTATACCGCCTGTTATGCTTTCCTATAGTGTAAATGCTAGTTTTACAGATAGGAATGTTAGCACCAAAACTGAAGTAAAGGAGATAACTGAAAAATCTCTGCACACAATGCTTAGTTCTCAGAAGTAAATCATATGTGCCATGTTGTTTCATTTAGGTTTAAAGTGTTAGCTGCTATACCGCCGGTTATGCTTTCCTACAGTGTAAATGCTAATTTTACACATAGGAATGTTAGCCCCAAAACTGAAGTAAAGGAGATAACTGAAAAATTTCTGCACACAATGCTTAGTTCTCAGAAGTAAATCATATGTGCCATGTTGTTTCATTTAGGTTTAAAGAGTTAGCTGCTATACCGCCGGTTATGCTTTCCTATAGTGTAAATGCTAGTTTTACAGATAGGAATGTTAGCACAAAAACTGAAAGAAAGGAGATAGCCGCCAAATCTCTGCACACAATGCTTAGTTTTCAGAAGTAAACCATATGTGCCATGTTGTTTTATTTAGGTTTAAAGAGTTAGCTGCTATACCCTCAGTTATGCTTTCCTATATAGTAAATGCGAGTATAAAAATATGAATGTTAGCACCAAAACTGAAGTAAAGAAGAAAACTGAAAAATCTCTGCACACAATGCTTAGTTCTCAGAAGTAAATCATATGTGCCATGTTGTTTCATTTAGGTTTAAAGAGTTAGCTGCTATACCACCGGTTATGATTTCCTATGGTGTAAATGCTAGTTTTACAGATAGGAATGTTAGCACAAAAACTGAAAGAAAGGCGATAGCCACAAAATCTCTGCACACAATGCTTAGTTCTCAGAAGTACATCATATATGCCATGTTGTTTCATTTAGGTTTAAAGAGTTAGCTGCTATACCGCCGGTTATGCTTTCCTATAGTGTAAATGCTTCTTTTACAGATAGGAATGTTAGCACAAACACTTAAAGAAAGGAGATAGCCGCAAAATCTCTGCACACAATGCTTAGTTTTCAGAAGTAAACCATATGTGCCATGTTGTTTCTTTTAGGTTTAAAGAGTTAGCTGCTATACCCTCAGTTATGCTTTCCTATATAGTAAATGCGAGTATAAAAATATGAATGTTAGCACCAAAACTGAAGTAAAGGAGAAAACTGAAAAATCTCTGCACACAGTGCTTAGTTCTCAGAAGTAAATCATATGTGCCATGTTGTTTCATTTAGGTTTAAAGAGTTAGGTTCTATACCACCGGTTATGCTTTCCTATAGTGTAAAGGCTAGTTTTACACATAGGAATGTTAGCACCAAAACTGAAGTAAAGGAGATAACTGAAAAATCTCTGCACACAATGCTTAGTTCTCAGAAGTAAATCATACGTGCCATGTTGTTTCATTTAGGTTTAAAGAGGTAGGTGCTATACCGCCGGTTAGGCTTTCCTATAGTGTAAAAGCTAGTTTTACAGATAGGAATGTTAGCACCAAAACTGAAGTAAAGGAGAAAACTGAAAAATCTCTGCACACAATGCTTAGTTCTCAGAAGTAAATCATATGTGCCATGTTGTTTCATTTAGGTTTAAAGAGGTAGGTGCTATACCGCCGGTTATGATTTCCTATAGAGTAAATGCTAGTTTTACAGATAGGAATGTTAGCACAAAAACTGAAAGAAAGGAGATAGCCGCAAAATCTCTGCACACAATGCTTAGTTCTCAGAAGTACATCATATATGCCATGTTGTTTCATTTATGTTTAAAGAGTTAGCTGCTATACCGCTGGTTATGCTTTCCTATAGTGTAAATGCTAGTTTTACAGATAGGAATGTTAGCACAAAAACTGAAAGAAAGGAGAGAGCCGCAAAAACTCTGCACACAATGCTTAGTTTTCAGAAGTAAACCATATGTGCCATGTTGTTTCATTTAGGTTTAAAGAGTTAGCTGCTATACCCTCAGTTATGCTTTCCTATATAGTAAATGCGAGTATAAAAATGTGAATGTTAGCACCAAAACTGAAGTAAAGGAGATAACTGAAAAATCTCTGCACACAATGCTTACTTCTCAGAAGTAAATCATATGTGCCATGTTGTTTCATTTAGGTTTAAAGTGGTAGCTGCTAAACCGCCGGTTAGGCTTTCCTATAGTGTAAAAGCTAGTTTTACAGATAGGAATGTTAGCACAAAAACTGAAAGAAAGGAGATAGCCGCAAAATCTCTGCACACAATGCTTAGTTCTGAGAAGTAAATGATACGTGTCATGTTGTTTCATGTAGGTTTAAAGAGTTAGCTGCTATACCGCCGGTTATGCTTTCCTATAGTGTAAATGCTAGTTTTAGAGATATGAATGTTAGCACAAAATCTGAAGTAAAGGAGATAGCTGAATAATCTCTGCACACAATGCTTAGTTCTCAGAAGTAAATCATAAGTGCCATGTTGTTTCATTTAGGTTTAAAGAGTTAGCTGTTATACTGCCCGTTAGGCTTTCCTATAGTGTAAACGCTAGTTTTACAGATAGGAATGTTAGCACAAAAACTGAAAGAAAGGAGATAGCCGCAAAACCTCTGCACACAATGCTTAGTTCTCAGAAGTAAATCATATGTGCCATGTTGTTTCATTTACATTTAAAGAGTTATCTGCTATACCGCCTGTTATGCTTTCCTATAGTGTAAGTGCTAGTTTTACAGATAGGAATGTTAGCACCAAAACTGAAGTAAAGGAGATAACTGAAAAATCTCTGCACACAATGCTTAGTTCTCAGAAGTAAATCATATGTGCCATGTTGTTTCATTTAGGTTTAAAGAGTTAGCTGCTATACCGCCGGTTATGCTTTCCTATAGTGTAAATGCTAGTTTTACAGATAGGAATGTTAGCACAAAAACTGAAAGAAAGGAGATAGCCGCAAAATCTCTGCACACAATGCTTAGTTTTCAGAAGTAAACCATATGTGCCATGTTGTTTCATTTAGGTTTAAAGAGTTAGCTGCTATACCCTCAGTTATGCTTTCCTACATAGTAAATGCGAGTATAAAAATATGAATGTTAGCACCAAAACTGAAGTAAAGGAGAAAACTGAAAAATCTCTGCACACAATGCTTAGTTCTCAGAAGTAAATCATATGTGCCATGTTGTTTCATTTAGGTTAAAGAGTTAGCTGCTATACCGCCGGTTATGTTTTCCTATAGAGTAAATGCTAGTTTTACAGATAGGAATGTTAGCACAAAAACTGAAAGAAAGGAGATAGCCGCAAAATCTCTGCACATAATGCTTAGTTCTCAGAAGTAAATGATAGGTGCCATGTTGTTTCATGTAGGTTTAAAGAGTTAGCTGCTATACTGCCGGTTATGCTTTCCTATAGTGTAAATGCTAGTTTTACAGATAGGAATGTTAGCACAAAAACTGAAAGAAAGGAGATAGCCGCAAAACCTCTGCACACAATGCTTAGTTCTGAGAAGTAAATCATATGTGCCATGTTGTTTCATTTAGGTTTAAAGAGTTAGCTGCTATACCACCGGTTATGCTTTCCTATAGTGTAAAGGCTAGTTTTAAACATAGGAATGTTAGCTCCAAAACTGAAATAAAGGAGATAACTGAAAAATCTCTGCACACAATGCTTAGTTCTCAGAAGAAAATCATATGTGCCATGTTGTTTCATTTAGGTTTAAAGAGTTAGCTGCTATACTGCCGGTTATGCTTTCCTATAGTGTAAATGCTAGTTTTACAGATAGGAATGTTAGCACCAATACTGAAGTAAAGGAGGTAACTGAAAAATCTCTGCACATAATGCTTAATTCTCAGAAGTAAATCATATGTGCCATGTTGTTTCATTTAGGTTTAAAGAGTTAGCTGCTATACCGCCGTTTCGGATTTCCTATAGAGTAAAGGCTAGTTTTACAGACAGGAATGTTAGCACAAAAACTGAAAGAAAGGAGATAGCCGCAAAATCTCTGCACACAATGCTTAGTTCTCAGAAGTACATCATATATGCCATGTTGTTTCATTCAGGTTTAAACTAAGCATAGTGTGCAGAGATTTTTCAGCTATCTCCTTTACTTCAGATTTTGTGCTAACATTCATATTTTTATACTCGCATTTACTATATACGAAAGCATAACTGAGTGTATAACAGCTAATTCTTGAAACCTGAATGAAACAACATGGCACATATGATTTACTTCTGAGAACTAAGCATTGTGTGCAGAGATTTTTCAGTTATCTCCTTTACTTCAGTTTTGGTGCTAACATTCCTATGTGTAAAACTAGCATTTACACTATAGGAAAGCATAACCGGCGGTATAGCAGCTAACTCTTTAAACCTAAAAAAAACAACATGGCACATATGGTTTACTTCTGAGAACTAAGCATTGTGTGCAGAGATTTTGCGGCTATCTCCTTTCTTTCAGTTTTTGTGCTAACATTCATATTTTTATACTCGCCTTTACTCTATAGGAAAGCATAACTGAGGGTATAGCAGCTAACTCTTTAAACCTAAATGAAACAACATGGCACATATGGTTTACTTCTGAAAACTAAGCATTGTGTGCAGAGATTTTGCGGCTATCTCCTTTCTTTCAGTTTTTGTGCTAACATTCCTATCTGTAAAACTAACATTTACACTATAGGAAAGCATAACCGGCGGTATAGCAGCTAACTCTTTAAACCTAAATGAAACAACATGGCACATATGATGTACTTCTGAGAACTAAGCATTGTGTGCAGAGATTTTGCGGCTATCTCCTTTCTTTCAGTTTTTGTGCTAACATTCATATTTTTATACTCGCCTTTACTCTATAGGAAAGCCTAAACGGCAGTATAGCAGCTAACTCTTTAAACCTAAATGAAACAACATGGCACATATGATTTACTTCTGAGAATTAAGCATTGTGTGCAGAGATTTTTCAGTTATCTCCTTTACTTCAGTTTTGGTGCTAACATTCCTATCTGTAAAATTTCCATTTACACTATAGGAAAGCATAACCGGCGGTATAGCAGCTAACTCTTTAAATGTAAATGAAACAACATGGCACGTATGATTTACTTCTGAGAACTAAGCATTGTGTGCAGAGATTTTGAGGCTATCTCCTTTCTTTCAGTTTTTGTGCTAACATTCCTATCTGTAAAACTAGCATTTTCACAATAGGAAAGCCTAACGGGAAGTAGAGCAGCTAACTCTTTAAACATAAATGAAACAACATGGCACATATGATTTACTTCTGAGAACTAAGCATTGTGTGCAGAGATTTTTCAGCTATCTCCTTTACTTCAGATTTTGTGCTAACATTCATATCTTTATACTCGCACTTACTATATATGAAAGCATAACTGAGGGTATAGCAGCTAATTCTTGAAACCTGAATGAAACAACATGGCACATTTGATTTCCTTCTGAGAACTAAGAATTGTGTGCAGAGATTTTGCGGCTATCTCCTTTCTTTCAGTTTTTGTGCTAACATTCCTATGTGTAAAACTAGCTTTTACCTTATAGGAAAGCCTCACCGGCAGAATAGCAGCTACGTCTTTAAAGCTAAATGAAACAACAAGGCACATATGATTTACTTCTGAGAACTAAGCATTGTGTGCAGAGATTTTTCAGTTATCTACTTTACTTCAGTTTTGGTGCTAACATTCCTATGTGTAAAACTAGCATTTACACTATAGGAAAGCATATCCGGCGGTATAGCAGCTAACTCTTTAAACCTAAATGAAACAACACGGCACATATGGTTTACTTCTGAGAACTAAGCATTGCGTGCAGAGATTTTGCTGCTATCTCCTTTCTTTCATTTTTTGTGCTAACATTCCTATCTGTAAAACTAGCATTTACACTATAGGAACATAACCGGCGGAATACCAGCTAACTCTTTAAACCTAAATGAAACAACATGGCACATATGATTTACTTCTGAGAACTAATCATTGTCTGCAAAGATTTTTCAGCTATCTCCTTTACTTCAGATTTTGTGGTAACATTCATATCTTTATACTCGCATTTAATATATACGAAAGCATAACTGAGTGTATAGCAGCTAACTCTTGAAACCTGAATGAAACAACATGGCATATATGATTTACTTCTGAGAACTAAGGATTGTGTGCAGAGTTTTTGCTGCTATCTCCTTTCTTTCAGTTTTTGTGCTAACATTCCTATCTGTAAAACTAGCCTTTACACTATAGGAAAGCATAACCGGCGGTATTGGAGCTAACTCTTGAAACCTAAATGAAACAACATGGCACATATGATTTACTTCTGAGAACTCAGCATTGTGTGCAGAGATTTTGCAGCTATCTCCTTTCTTTCAGTTTTTGTACTAACATTCCTATCTGTAAAACTAGCATTTACACTATAGGAAAGCATAACCAGCGGTATAGCAGCTAACTCTTTAAACCTAAATGAAACAACATGGCACATATGATTTACTTCTGAGAACTAATCATTGTGTGCAGAGATTTTTCAGCTATCTCCTTTACTTCAGATTTTGTGGTAACATTTATATCTTTATACTCGCATTTACTATATACGAAAGCATAACTGAGTGTATAGCAGCTAACTCTTGAAACATGAATGAAACAACATGGCATATATGATTTACTTCTGAGAACTAAGCATTGTGTGCAGAGATTTTGCAGCTATCTCCTTTCTTTCAGTTTTTGTGCTAACATTCCGATCTGTAAAACTAGCATTTACAATATAGGGAAGCATAACCAGTAGTATAGCAGCTAACTCTTTAAACCTAAGTGAAACAACACGGCACATATGATTTACTTCTGAGAAGTAAGCATTGTGTGTAGAGATTTTGCAGCTATCTCCTTTTCTTCAGTTTTTGTGCTAAGATTCCTACCTGTAAAGCTCGCATTTACAGTATAGGAAAACATAACCGGCGGTATAGCAGCTAACTCTTTAAAACTAAATGATACTACATGGCACATATGATTTACTTCTGAGAACTAAGCATTGTGTGCAGAGATTTTGCAGCTATCTCCTTTCCTTCAGTTTTTGTGCTAATAATCCTATCTCTAAAACTACAGTTTACACTATAGGAAAGCATAACGGGCGGTATAGCAGCTAACTCTTTAAACCTAAATGAAACAATGTGGCACATATGATTTACTTCTGAAAACTAAACACTGTGTCCATCGATTTTGCCGCTATCTCCTTTGCTTCAGTTTCTGTGTTAACAATCCTATCTCTAAAACTAGAATTTGCTATATAGGAAAGCATAACCGACGGTATATCCGCTATCTCTTGAAACGTAAATGAAACAACATGGCACATATGATTTACTTCTGAGAACTAAGCATTGTGTGCAGAGATTTTGCAGCTATTTCCTTTCTTTCATTTTTTGTGCTAATATTCCTGTCTCTCAAATTAGCTTTTACACTATAGGATAGCATAACCGGGGGTATAGCAGCTAACTCTTTAAACCTATCTGAAAAAGCATTGCCCATATGATTTACTTCTGAGAACTCAGCATTGTGTGCTGAGATTTTGCAGCTATCTCCTTTCCTTCAGTTTTTCTGCTCACATTCCTATCTCTAAAACTAGTATTCCCTATATAGGAAAGCATAACCGAGGGTATAGCAGCTAACTCTTTAAAACTAAATGAAACAACATGGCACATATGATTTACTTCTGAGAACAAAGCATTGTGTTCAGAGATTTTGCAGCTATCTCCTTTCCTTCAGTTTTTGTGCTAACATTCCTATCTCTAAAACTGGCACTTACTTCTTAGAACTCAGCATAGTGTGCTGAGTTTTTGCAGCTCTCTCCTTTCTTTCAGTTTTTGTGCTAACATTCCTATGTATAAAACTAGCATTTACTATATACGAAAGCATAACCGAGGGTATAGCAGCTAACTCTTGAAACCAAAATGAAACAACATGGCACGTATGATTTACTCCTGAGGACTCAGCACTGTGTGCAGAGATTTTGCAGCTATCTCCTTTCCCTCAGTTTTTGTGATAACATTCATATCTTTATACTAGCATTTACTATAAATGAAAGCATAACCGAGGGTATAGCAGCTAACTCTTGAAAACTAAATGAAACAACATAGCAGATATGATTTACTTCTGAGAAACAAGCATTGTGTGCAGAGGTTTTGTAGCTATCTCCTTTCCTTCAGTTTTTGTGCTAACATTCATATCTTTATACTAGCATTTAATATATACGAAATCATAACAGAGAGTATAGTACCTAACTCTTGAAACTGAAATGAAACAACATGGCACATATGATTTACTTCTGAGAACTAAGCATTGTGTGCAGAGACTTTGCAGCTATCTCCTTTCCTTCAGTTTTTGTGCTTACATTCCTATCTCTAAAAGTGGCATTTACTGTATGGGAAAGCATAACCGAGTGTACAGCAGCTAAGTCTTGAAACGTAAATGAAACAACATGGCACATATGATTTACTTCTGAGAACTAAGCATTGTGTGCAGAGATTTTGCAGCTGTCTCTTTTCCTTCAGTTTTTGTGCTAACATTCCTATCTCTAAAACTACAATCTACACTATAGGAAAGCATAACCAGTGGTATAGCAGCTAACTCTTTAAACCTAAATGAAACAACAAGGCACATGCGATTTACTCTTGAGAACTAAGCATTGTGTGCAGAGATTTTGCAGTTATCTCCATTCCTTCAGTTTTTGTGCTAACATTCCTATCTCTAAAAGAAGCATTTACCCTATAGTAAAGCATAACCAGGATATAGCAGCTAACTCTTGAATCCTACCTGCAAAAGCATGGTACATATGATTTACTTCTGAGAACTAATTATTGTGTGCACATATTTTGCAGCTATCTCCTTTCTTTCAGTTTTTGTGCTAACATTCCGATCTGTAAAACTAGCATTTACAATATAGGGAAGCATAACCGGTAGTATAGCAGCTAACTCTTTAAACCTAAGTGAAACAACACGGCACATATGATTTACTTCTGAGAAGTAAGCATTGTGTGTAGAGATTTTGCAGCTATCTCCTTTTCTTCAGTTTTTGTGCTAAGATTCCTACCTGTAAAGCTCGCATTTACAGTATAGGAAAACATAACCGGCGGTATAGCAGCTAACTCTTTAAAACTAAATGATACTACATGGCACATATGATTTACTTCTGAGAACTAAGCATTGTGTGCAGAGATTTTGCAGCTATCTCCTTTCCTTCAGTTTTTGTGCTAATAATCCTATCTCTAAAACTACAGTTTACACTATAGGAAAGCATAACGGGCGGTATAGCAGCTAACTCTTTAAACTTAAATGAAACAATGTGGCACATATGATTTACTTCTGAAAACTAAACACTGTGTCCATCGATTTTGCCGCTATCTCCTTTGCTTCAGTTTCTGTGTTAACAATCCTATCTCTAAAACTAGAATTTGCTATATAGGAAAGCATAACCGACGGTATATCCGCTATCTCTTGAAACGTAAATGAAACAACATGGCACATATGATTTACTTCTGAGAACTAAGCATTGTGTGCAGAGATTTTGCAGCTATTTCCTTTCTTTCATTTTTTGTGCTAATATTCCTGTCTCTCAAATTAGCTTTTACACTATAGGATAGCATAACCGGGGGTATAGCAGCTAACTCTTTAAACCTATCTGAAAAAGCATTGCCCATATGATTTACTTCTGAGAACTCAGCATTGTGTGCTGAGATTTTGCAGCTATCTCCTTTCCTTCAGTTTTTCTGCTCACATTCCTATCTCTAAAACTAGTATTCCCTATATAGGAAAGCATAACCGAGGGTATAGCAGCTAACTCTTTAAAACTAAATGAAACAACATGGCACATATGATTTACTTCTGAGAACAAAGCATTGTGTTCAGAGATTTTGCAGCTATCTCCTTTCCTTCAGTTTTTGTGCTAACATTCCTATCTCTAAAACTGGCACTTACTTCTTAGAACTCAGCATAGTGTGCTGAGTTTTTGCAGCTCTCTCCTTTCTTTCAGTTTTTGTGCTAACATTCCTATGTATAAAACTAGCATTTACTATATACGAAAGCATAACCGAGGGTATAGCAGCTAACTCTTGAAACCAAAATGAAACAACATGGCACGTATGATTTACTCCTGAGGACTCAGCACTGTGTGCAGAGATTTTGCAGCTATCTCCTTTCCCTCAGTTTTTGTGATAACATTCATATCTTTATACTAGCATTTACTATAAATGAAAGCATAACCGAGGGTATAGCAGCTAACTCTTGAAAACTAAATGAAACAACATAGCAGATATGATTTACTTCTGAGAAACAAGCATTGTGTGCAGAGGTTTTGTAGCTATCTCCTTTCCTTCAGTTTTTGTGCTAACATTCATATCTTTATACTAGCATTTAATATATACGAAATCATAACAGAGAGTATAGTACCTAACTCTTGAAACTGAAATGAAACAACATGGCACATATGATTTACTTCTGAGAACTAAGCATTGTGTGCAGAGACTTTGCAGCTATCTCCTTTCCTTCAGTTTTTGTGCTTACATTCCTATCTCTAAAAGTGGCATTTACTGTATGGGAAAGCATAACCGAGTGTACAGCAGCTAAGTCTTGAAACGTAAATGAAACAACATGGCACATATGATTTACTTCTGAGAACTAAGCATTGTGTGCAGAGATTTTGCAGCTGTCTCTTTTCCTTCAGTTTTTGTGCTAACATTCCTATCTCTAAAACTACAATCTACACTATAGGAAAGCATAACCAGTGGTATAGCAGCTAACTCTTTAAACCTAAATGAAACAACAAGGCACATGCGATTTACTCTTGAGAACTAAGCATTGTGTGCAGAGATTTTGCAGTTATCTCCATTCCTTCAGTTTTTGTGCTAACATTCCTATCTCTAAAAGAAGCATTTACCCTATAGTAAAGCATAACCAGGATATAGCAGCTAACTCTTGAATCCTACCTGCAAAAGCATGGTACATATGATTTACTTCTGAGAACTAATTATTGTGTGCACATATTTTGCAGCTATCTTCTTTCCTTCACTCTTTGTGCTAACCTTTCGATCTCTAAAACTAGCCTTTACTATCTAAGAAAGCATAACCGAGGATATAGCAGCTAACTTTTTAAACCTAAAAGAAACAACATGGCACATGTGATTTACTTCTGAGAAATAATCGTTGTGTGCAGAGATTTTGCATCTATATCCTTTGCTTCAGTTTTTCTGCTAACATTCATAACTTTATACTAGCGTATACAATATACGAAAGCATAACCGAAGTTTTAGCAGCTAAATCTTGAAACCTAAATGAAACAACATGGCACATATGATTTACTTCTGAGAACTAAGCATTGTGTGCAGAGGTTTTGCAGCTATCTCCTCTCCTTCAGTTTTGTGCTAACATTCTTATCTCTAAAACCAGCATTTACAATATACGTAAGCATAACCGAGGGTTTAGCAAGTAACTCTCTAAACCTAAGTGAAAAACATGTCACATATGAATAACTTCTGAGAACCAAGCATTGTGTGCAGAGATTTTGCAGCTATGTCCTTTATTTCAGTTTTTGTTCTTCCATTCCTATCTCTGAAACCAGCATTTACTATATAGGAAAGCATAACAGAGGGTATATGAGCTAACTCTTGAAACCTAAATGAAACAACATGGTACATATGATTTACTTCTGAGAACTAAGCATTGTGTGCAGCGATTTTGCAGCTATCTCCTTTGCTTCAGTTTTTTGCTACCACTCCTATCTCTAAAACTAACATTTACACTATAGGAAAGCATAACCGGTGGTATAGCTGTTAACTCTTTAAACCTAAATGAAACAACATTGCACATATGATTAACTTCTGAGAACTGAGCATTGTGTGCAGAGATTTTGCAGCTATCTCCTTTCCTTCAGTTTTTCTGCTCACATTCCTATCTCTAAAACTAGTATTCCCTATATAGGAAAGCATAACCGAGGGTATAGCAGCTAACTCTTGAAACCTAAATGAAACAACATGGCACATATGATTTACTTCTGAGAAATAAGCATTGTGTGCAGAGATTTTGCAGCTATCTCCTTTCCTTCAGTTTTTGTGCTAATATTCCTGTCTCTAAAACTAGCATTTACTATATAGAAAAGTATAACAGAGGGTACAGCAGCTAACTCTTAAAACCTAAATGAAACAACATCGCAAATATGATTTCCTTCTGAGAACTAAGCATTTTGTGCAGAGATTTTGCAGCTATCTCCTTTCCTTCAGTTTTTGTGCTAACATTCATATCTTTATTCTGGCATTTACTACATATGAAAGAATAACCGCGGGTATAGCAGCTAACTCTTTAAAATAAATGAAACAACATGGCGCATATTATTTACTTCCTAGAACTAAGCATTGTTTGCAGAGATTTTGCAGCTATCTCCTTTGCTTCAGTTTTTGTGCTAACAATCCTATCTCTAAAACTAGCATTTACTATATAGGAAAGCATAACCGACGTATATCAGCTATCTCTTGAAACGTAAATGAAACAACATGGCACATATGATTTACTTCTGAGAACTAAGCATTGTGTGCAGAGATTTTGCAGCTATTTCCTTTCTTTCATTTTTTGTGCTAATATTCCTATCTCTCAAATTAGCTTTTATACTATAGGATAGCATAACCGGGGGTATAGCAGCTAACTCTTTAAACCTATCTGAAAAAGCATTGCCCATATGATTTACTTCTGAGAACTCAGCATTGTGTGCTGAGATTTTGCAGCTATCTCCTTTCCTTCAGTTTTTCTGCTCACATTCCTATCTCTAAAACTAGTATTCCCTATATAGGAAAGCATAACCGAGGGTATAGCAGCTAACTCTTTAAAACTAAATGAAACAACATGGCACATATGATTTATTTCTGAGAACAAAGCATTGTGTTCAGAGATTTTGCAGCTATCTCCTTTCCTTCAGTTTTTGTGCTAACATTCCTATCTATAAAATTAGCATTTACACTATAGGAAAGCATAACGGGCGGTATAGCAGCTAACTCTTTAAACCTAAATGAAAGAACATGGCAAATATGATTTACTTCTGAGAACTAAGCATTGTGTGCAGAGATTTTGCAGCTATCTCCTTTCCTTCAGTTATTGTGCTTACATTCCTATATCTATAACTATCATTTACTATATAGGAAAGCATAACCGAGGGTATAGCAGCTAACTCTTGAAACACATATAAGAAACAACATGGCACATATGATTTACTTCTTAGAACTAAGCATTGTGTGCAGAGATTTTGCACCTATCTCCTTTCTTTCAGTTTTTGTGCTAACATTCCTATCTCTAAAACAAGGTTTTACACTATAGGAAAGCAAAAGCGGCGATATAGCCCCTAACTCTTTAAACCTAAATGAAACAACATGGCACATATGATTTACTTTGGAGAACTAAGCATTTTTTTTTTTGGGTAGTAGCAATGCTTCAATATTTATTCATCAATTGTAAAAAATGTACCGCACTCTTGTAAGATGTTATTTATTGGAGATATTGCGGTAGGGGTAGGAAGAGGGGTATATGGGAATCCTTTACACTTTTTTTTTATTGACTTTGTAATAATATTACATTAAAAATATATATATATGTAAGGTCCCATTCAACCCCACCCCCCCACCCGCCCTCTCCCCCCCCCCAACAACACTCGTTCCAATCATCATGACACATCCATTGGATTTGGTAAGTACATCTTTGGGCACCTCTGCACCTCATAGACAATGGTCCACATCATGGCCCATACTCTCCTCCTTTCCATCCAGTGGGCCCTGTGAGGATTTACAATGTCCGGTGATTACCTCTGAGGCACCATCCAGGGCAGCTCCATGTCCCAAAGATGCCTCCACCTCTCATCTCTTCCTGCCTTTCCCCATACCCATCGTCCACCATGTCCACTTTTCCCAATCCAATGCCACCTCTTCTATGTGGACATTGGATTGGTTGTGTCCATTGCACATCTATGTCAAGAGGAGGCTCAGATTCCACATGGATGCTGGATGCAATCCTCCCATTTTCAGTTGTAATCACTCTAGGCTCCATGGTGTGGTGGTTGTCCTTCTTCAACTCCATCTTAGCTGAGTGTGGTAAGTCCAATAAATCAGATTGTAGGTGCTGGAGTCTGTTGAGGCTCAGGACCTGGCTATCACATTGTCAGTCCAGAGAGAGAACTAAGCATTTCGTGCAGAGATTTTGCAGCTATCTTCTTTCCTTCAGGTTTTGGGCTAACATTCCTATCTCGAAAACCAGCATTCACTATATAGGAAAGCATAACCGAGGGTACAGCAGCTAACTCTTGAAACCTAAATGAAACAACATGGCACATATGATTTACTTCTGAGAACTAAGCATTGTGTGCAGAGATTTTGCAGCTCTCTCCTTTCCTTCAGTTTTTGTGCTAACATTCATATCTTTATACTAGCATTTACTATATACGTAAGCATAACCGAGGGTTTAGCAGCTAACTCTCTAAACCTAAATGGAACAACATGGCACATATGATTTACTTCTGAGAACTAACCATTGTGTGCAGAGATTTTGCAGTTATCTCCTTTGCTTCAGTTTTTGTGCTAACATTCCTATCTCTAAAACCAACATTTACTATATAGGAAAGCCTAACCGAGGGTATAAGAGCTAACTCTTTAAACCTACCTGAAAAAGCATTGTACATATGATTTACTTCTGAGAACTCAGCATTGTGTGCAGAGATTTTGCATCTATCTCCTTTTCTTCAGTTTTTGTTCTAACATTCCAATCTCTAAGACTAGTATTTGCTATATAGGAAAGCATAACCGAGGGTATAGCAGCTAACTCTTTAAACCTAAATGAAACAACATGGCACATATGATTTACTTCTGAGAACTAAGCATTGTGTGCAGAGATTTTCCAGGTATCTCCTTTCCTTCAGTTTCTGTGCTAACATTCCTATCTCTAAAACCATCATTTACTACATAGGAAAGCATAACCGAGGGTATAGCAGCTAACTCTTTAAACCTACCTGAAAAAGCATTGTACATATGATTTTCTTCTGAGAAATCATCATTGTGTGCTGAGATTTTGCAGCTATCTCCTTTCCTTCAGTATTTGTGCTAACATTCCTATCTCTAAAACTAGCATTTACTATATATGAAAGCATAACCGAGGGTATAGCAACTAACTCTTGAAACCTACATGAAACAACATGGCACATATGATTTACTTCTGAGAACTAAGCATTGTGTGCAGAGATTTTGCAGCTATCTCCTTTCCTTCAGTTTTTGTGCTAACATTCCTATCTCTAATACTAGAATCTACTATATTGGAAAGCATAACCGAGGGTATAGCACCTAACTCTTGAAACCTAAATGAAACAACATGGCACATATGATTTACTTCTGAGAAGTAAGCATTTTGTGCAGAGATTTTGCAGCTATCTCCTTTCCTTCAGTTTTTGTGCTAACATTCCTATCTCCAAAACTAGAATCTACTCTATAGGAAAGCATAACCGAGGTTATAGCACCTAACTCTTGAAACCTAAATGAAACAATATGGCACATATGATTTATTCTGAGAACTCAGCATTGTGTGCTGTGGTTTTGCAGCTATCTCCTTTCCTTCAGTTTTTGTACTCACATTCCTATCACTAAAACTTTTTTCCTATATAGGAAAGCATAATCGAGGGTATAGTAGCTAATTCTTTAAACCTAAATGAAACAACATGGCACATATGATTTACTTCTGAGAACTAACCATTGTGTGCACAGATTTTGCAGCTATCTCCTTTCCTTCAGTTTTTGCGCTAACATTCCTATCTCTAAAACTAGCATTTACTATATAGGAAAGCATAACCGAGGGTATAGCAGCTAACTCTTTAAACGTACATGAAACAACATGGCACATATGATTTACTTCTGAGAACTAAGCGTTGTGTGCAGAGATTTTGCAGCTATCTCCTTTCCTTCAGTTTTTGTGCTAACATTCCTCTCTCTACAACTAACATTTACAATATAGGAAGGCATAACCGAGGGTATAGTAGCTAACTCTTGAAAAGTAATTGAAGCAACATGGCACATATGATTTACTACTGAGAACTAAGCATTGTGTGCAGAGATTTTGCAGCTATCTCCCTTCCTTCAGTTTTTGTGCTAATATTCCTATCTCTAAAACTAGCATTTACTATGTAGGTAAGCATATCTGAGGGTATAGCAGCTAACTCTTTAACCTTAAGTAAAACAACCTGGCACATATGATTTACTTCTGAGAACTAACCATTGTTTGCAGGGATTTTGCAGCTATCTCCTTTCCTTCAGTTTTTGTGCTAACATTCCTATCTCTAAAACTACCGTTTACTATATACGAAAGCCTAACTACCGGTATAGCAGGTAACTCTTTAAACCTAAATGAAAGAACATGGCACATATGATTTATTTCTGAGCACTAACAATTGAGTACAAAGATTTTGCAGCTATCTCCTTTCCTTCAGTTTTTGTGCTAACATTCCTATCTCTAAAACTAGTTTACTATATAGGAAAGCATAACCGAGTGTAGAGCAGCTAAATCTTTAAACCTACTTGAAAGATGATGTCACATCTGCTTGACTTTCAGGAACTAAGCATTTAGTGGAGAGATTTTGTGGCTTTCTCCTTTCCTTCAGTTTTTGTGCTAATATGCCTATCTCTAAAACTAGAATTTACCGTATAGGAAAGCATAACCGAGGGTATAGCAGCTAACTCTTTAAACCTAAATGAAGCAACATGGCACATATGATTTACTTCTGACAACTAAGCATTGTGTGCAGAGATTTTTCAGCTATCTCCGTTCCTTCAGTTCTTGTGCTAACATTCATATCTTTATACTAGCATTTACTATATACAAAAGCATAACCGAGGGTATAGCAGCTAACACTTTAAACCTAAATGAAACAACATAGCACATTTGATTTAGTCCTGAGAAATAAGCATTGTGTGCAGAGATTTTGCAGCTATCCCCTTTACTTCAGCTTTTGTGCTATCATTCCTATCTCTAAAACTAAAATTTCCTATATAGGAAAGCATAAACGAGGGTATTCCAGCTAACTCTTGAAACCTATTTGAAACAACATGGCAATAATGATTTACTTCTGAGAACTAAGCATTGTGTGCAGAGATTTTGCAGCTATCTCCTTTCCTTCAGTTTTTGTGCTAACATTCCTATGTCTAAAACTAGGATTTACTATATAAGAAAGCATAACCGTGGGTAAAGCAGCTTACTCTTTAAACCTACATGAAACAACATGGCACATATGATTTACTTCTGAGAACTCAGCATTGTGTGCAGAAATTTTGCAGCTATCACCTTTCCTTCAGTTTTTGTGCTAACATTCCTATCTCTAAAACTAGCATTTACCCTATAGGAAAGCATAACTGATGCTATAGCAGCTAACTCTTTAAACCTACTTGAAAGATGATGTCACACGTGCTGTACTTTAGGGAACTAGGCATTCAGTGCAGAGATTTTGTGGCTATCTCCTTTCCTTCAGTTTTTGTGCTAATATGTCTATCTCTAAAACTAGCATTTACACTATAGAAAAGCATAACCGGGGGTATAGCAGCTAACTCTTTAAACCTTGTGGCAGCTGCGGTCTGAGCCCGGCTGAGGGGCGGTGGCCATGGGCCAGGCGACTTTCCCGGAGTGGAGGACGAGGCGGGAGACTTGGCCGAGTCTTTGGTGGAGGCGTGCAAGATTAGGAGGGCGGCGGGGATGAAGGAGACGGGACATACACTTGTGGAGCTGTAACAGAGCCATTTATTGGGGAATATACAGAGATTATATAGGGCTGTGGCGGAGGGGTGGGCAGGGTTCTTGCTGGGATGCCTTATAAGGCGTGCTGGGGAGTCTTTCGATGAGGATTGGTAAGGAGCAACACAGAACTGCTAGGAGGGGGGTACGGGAAGGGGTGGGAATGGCGTCACAGCGAGAAGAGGCGGGAAAAGGAGGGGGAAGGGGGAGTGGGTGAGACGTCTGTATGTTGCCTTTTGGTGGGAACAGTGGGCATATCCTAGATGACTGGGCGGGCTTTGGAGCGCTGCATACCAATGGCTCGAGGACGCGGCATCCATACCGGCCGTCTCGTAGTGGGCCTGGGCAGGCTGAGGGCTTGCGCCCGTACCAGCCCTTCCCTTGACCACTGGCTCCAGGTTACGCGTCTACCTTCTGCCAGGGCTGGCCCCCTACTGAGGAGGAGGCTATCCCACATTTCCCCCTGGTTTTTTAATTAAAAGAATTGGGGGCTCCCCCTATAAAGAAAGGGGCAGGGTAGGGTGGAGAGGGGGGGGAAGGGTATAGGGAAGAGTCGGGTAGGGACTGTGTGGGGAGGGGGGTAGATGGACAGCTGATTGGGCTCAATTGGAGGGTGGCGAGAGTCTCTGGATGAGAACAAGTAAGGCAAAAATTATGAAGTTATTGAGCTTGGCGGCTGGGGGACAGCAGACAGTTCTGAAGTCATATGGCGGTTATCTGGATGTCAGGACAGTGGGAGGGTTTAGTTCTTCTCTTCAGACGTGTGGGCCAGGGCTGGGCAGGGGGGCCATCTTCTGTAGCGAGTCGCTGGTACTGGACGTGCACGTAGGATGTGAAGACTGCATTTGCTTGGTCTTTGGCGAGCTGGATGATTTTTCTGACGGCCCAGTGACCTATAGTGAGGGCTAGGATGATTGTTATTAGTGGACCCAGAAAGGGGAGGAGGTACAGAAGGAGGGTATGAAAGACTCCAGAAAAGTAGTTAGCTGCTTCGCGCTCTCTTTGGCGTCACTCTAATCCTTCTCGGACCTTTCTCAGGCTGTCCACTGCGAGACCTGTAGAGTTAGCATAAATGCAGCATTCTTCCCCAAGGGCGGCACAGAGGCCTCCCTTCTTGAGGAGAAGAAGGTCAAGGCCCCGGCGGTTCTGGAGGACTACCTCGGAAAGGGAGTTAAGAGACTTTTTAAGATGGGAGATAGCGGTTTGGAGATGGGCAATGTCTTCATCGACAGCTTGTCTGAGGGAGGAAAGAGAAGAGGATTGTGTGGCGAGGGCGGCGACTCCTGTGCCTGCTCCAGCGAGACCTAGAAGGGTAGCAACAGTGAGGACAGTGATGGGCTCTCTTTTTTTGCAGGTGAATGGGGAGATTTTGACCCTGCAAGTGGGAGAAGAACTCTTTGTTAGGATGGAAAAGGACTCGAGGGGTGAGAAGAATGAGCAGACAGGTTTCATTGGTGGCATTGAGGGTGGCAACGTTGAGGCAGGGGGTTAATCCTGTGGATGTGCAAAGCCATTGAGAGGTGTTATGGGGGATTATGAATTTGGTGGAAGCGCCGGGAGAGGAGTAGTTGGAGCAAGCTTTTAGGGGGGGATGGGAACTTTGGCGAGAATGGATGCAGCGCCCTGTGGAAGAAACGGATTGAAAGGTTAAGGGGACAGAGGAGGTGTTCCAGTTGCATTTGGCTGGATTCTGTTCAGAGGATTCACTGAAAGTGAGGTTAGTGGCAACAGGCTCGTACAGAGGAAGAGAGGGGGAGAGACAAAGCCAGCAGCTCGCAGTGAGGTCGGGGTGGGAGGTGTTCAGAGAGGTGTACGAAGCTTTGATTAGGTTGATGAGAGGGCTGGAATACCGAGTAGGGGATAGAGCGAAGCTTGGGGTTATGGGAGCTAGGGGAGACAGTTGTGAGAGAGGTGCTGGGTGAAGGAGAGGGTGAGGCAGAGCGGGGCGGAGAGGAGGGTTGTGCCTGTGGAGGATTGAGAACTTTATTTGGGCCAATGCCACTTGGGATGGGGGTGGTGGGGTGTCTCTTCTGTATGGAGAAGAGGCTACCCCAATCATAGCCTTCCATGTAGAGGCGGATGCCATATGTGCGGCCACTAAGCCAGTTGTCCTCATTGGGGTTTTTAACCATAAGGGTTATATTGCACCAATTTTGGTTTGCCCATGCTACTTGGAGGTGCTGATCTCTGTTGGGAGCCTTAGACCATCCGTAGGCCACTGTTTCGCACCCCCAGGAGGGGCAATAAAAATGCGAGGGGTCAGCACAGCCCCTGCCTGTGGAAGGACAGATGTAAAAGCCAGAAACGAGGTTGGATTGGCATCGATTACTTAGCCAATTATTATTGTCTAGATCTGCGAATAGAAAGAGATTACATATATGCACAGTAAGGGAAGGAGCGCCTGCTGTTATATTGAAGGCTAAGATTTTGTCTGGGCTGAAGGTTTTGAGTGTCCAATTGTAAGGTTGATGGGCAGGGTTGACTTGACCTGTGGTAGCAAGAGAGAGGAGGAGGACAAGGAGGGGGACTAGGGAGGGTGAGGGGGGTTGAGATGGGGGATGTAGGGTTCTGGCTTGCCAGTATAGCTGCAGGAGGTTTGCAACTTCTGTTGCAGTGGGGTCTTCCATTGGACAGGGAGGGTCGTGCAGGGTGACCTGGGTTACACGGCGGATCAGGCTACGGAGTTGATGGCGTTCCTTCCGTTTCAAGCGAGGCTGTTGCTGGGGCGCAATTGGCGTTTCAGGTTGGGTTTGAGCCGGCTGTGGTGTGGGGGCTGGTGGAGGGATACTGTGCTGGGCTTGATGCATCCTTGCCCTCAATCAGCGGCGCTCACGTCGAGACAGACTGCTCAGCGGTGGCTGGTCGGACATTCCGCCCTGGGATCCAGATGGGGTGGGAGGCATTTTCTGGAAAAACACAAGAAAACCCTCTCCCTTGGGTGAGGAGGGGGCTGGGTCCCTTCCAGCTATTAGTTTCAGGGTCCTTCCAATAGACCATTGGGGCCTGGGTGGGCCGGTATGATGGCCCCCAATGTCTATGTAGGGGCGAGAGCCCTTCTTTGTTAAATGTTAAGAGGTTTAGATGTATAAGGGCCGCGGTAACCAGGTCCCCTGGGGATGCTTGGGGGAGCATTGCCCTTTCTTTTTCTATTTGTGTTTTTAATCGGTGGTGCTGACTTTCAACGATGGCTTTCCCCTGAGGGTTGTAGGGGATGCCGAAGTGATGGGTGATGTTGTATAGCCGAAGAAAGGCAGCAAAGGAGGCACTGCAATAGGCAGGCCCATTGTCTGTTTTTATGTCCCAGGGAACTCCCATGAAGAGAATTCCTTGTCTTAAGGCCTTGACACAATGTTTGGCTGTTTCCCCAGCAAGGGGGACTGCATAGCACATGGCTGAGAAAATGTCAATTATCACATGCACGTATTTGAGACGCCCAAAGGAGGGAACGTGCGTGACATCCATTTGCCATCTGCAGTTGGGCTTTAGGCCTCGCGGGTTGACCCCTTGAGGTTGTAGGGGGCCAAGTGGTGCGAAGGGCGCGCAGACAGCACAATTGCGGACTAAGTGTTTGCAGGTGTTTAGAGGGAGTCCACACAGATGATGCAGAGATATGGCTGAGAAGTGAAATTTGGAATGTAGCAGCTTGGCCTGGTTGATAGTGTCTCCCGGGGGGGCTGCCGAGATGGCCAGTACCACTTGGTCATTTTGGGCTGAAACTGCTTGGTCTACTATATTATTGCCATTAGCCAATGGCCCAGGGAGGCCCGAGTGACTACGAATGTGGCTAATGAACCAAGGGTTCTGTCAGTGTTCTAAGATACTTCGGAGGTCTGCAAGGGCTTTATCAATGGCTGAGTCCCCCGGAAAAAAAGTGGAAAAGGTGAGGACTCGGCAGACCTGATAGGTGTAAAGGCTATCTGTGAAGATGTTTACTGGGTGGTCGCGGTGGTCCGCGAGCGCACAGGAGACTGCTAGGATCTCACCTACTTGGACAGAATGGAGGTTGACATATCTGGTCAGGCGGGGTTCAGCAGCATTGGGGAGGTAGGAGAGGGTGGCAAACTGGGTTTTGGAGGCATCTGTAAAGACGGTGATTGCCCCGGGGATGGGTGCAGAGGAGGGGAAGGGATGGAAGGGGCTGCAGAAGGGGAGCTTAGCCAGCCCTTGCAGCAGCCGATGGCTAAGATAATGACAGCTGAACTCACCATGAAACCCTTCCAAAAGGATTTGCATGTCTGGGTTATCCCCTATGAGCAGGCTTGTTTGTCCAGCGTCTAGGGGCCAGACAATCTTTTTTGGTTGTGCCCTGAAGACATGGATAGCCAATGTGACTGGATCTGAAGCCAGGCTGATCCAGAGCCACACTGCAGGGCAGATTGTTCTTAATCGGCTCTTGGTGGGATGCACCCAGAGCAGGGGGCCATCTTGCCACAGGCAGCCCATGGGGGTCCCGGGCGTGGGGAGGACAAGTGCTATAAGATGGCTCTCTCTAGTACTAATTCTATGGAGGCAGCAGGTGGCGAGTGCCTTGTTGATGGCGGCTATGGCTTCCTTTGCCTCTTGGGTGAGTTTAATGCGCCGGGAGACTGCTTGCGGCGGGGCTTCGGGGACACTTAATAGTGCAAAGAGTGGTTGGAGCTGTGCGGTGGTAATGGGCAGCGTGGAGCGGAGCCAGTTAATTTGACCGCAGAGCTGTTGAAGTTCAGTTAAAGTGACCCAGTCAGGGATGTCTAACTGGGGGGCGGATGGGGAAATGGTCTTATCAATAGTGAATCCCAAAAAGGTTAGGGGTGGTGTCATTTGGACCTTATCTGGTTGAACGGAAAGGCCGATATCAGCTAAGTTAGTTGTCAGGTCAGCAAGGATCTGAGGAAGAGCAGAGGCGTCTTCAGAGGCTACTAATATGTCATCCATGTAATGAATGAGCATAGCCTGCTCCCGTAGGGGGGCCACTGCATGGTTGACATACATCTGGCAGATAGCCGGACTGTTTTGCATCCCTTGCGGGAGGACCTTCCATTGGTACCTGCTGGCTGCGCCCGCATGATTGGGGACAGGAACAGTAAAGGCAAAGCGAGGGCGGTCCTGCTCATGTAATGGGATGGAAAAGAAGCAGTCTTTTATATCAATTGTGGCCACATGATAATGAACTGGAATGGCCATTGGATAGGGGAGTCCCGGTTGTGGGGATCCCATAGGAAGAATATGCTTATTAATTTCTCTCAGATCATGGAGGAGTCTAAATTTCCCTGTGGACTTCTTTTGAATGACAAATACTGGTGAATTATAGGGGCTGATAGAGGGTTCAATGTGGCCAGTGCTCAATTGTTCCTGAACGAGGGCTTGGAGCGTTGCTAGCTTATGTGTGGGGAGGGGCCACTGCTCCACCCAAATGGGTTCCTCGGTGTCCCACTGCAGAGGAATGGGTGCTGGAGGTGTTAAGCGAGCAGTGGCGTATATCATTGGGGGGCTGTGTGGTAAGCACTGCCCCAGAGGCGGCGAGGATATCGCGGCCCCATAAGATTTGGTCTATGGTATGGAGGAATAATGGGTGGAAGGTGCCTGTTTGACCATCTTCATCTTCCCATATGAGGGGTCTCATAGCTTGTAATGAGGGAGAGGTGCCGGTGGCCCCGATTACCGAGGGGCCATCTAGGACCTGCCAAGGCATAGCCAGTTGGGCGGGCATGCAGGAGACTTCTGCCCCTGAATCAAGTGTACCTGTATACCATTGCCCCTCGATCTTTAATTTCCGAGTGGGCCTTTGTGGGGTAATGGGGACAGTCCATAAAAGCATTTTGGGTGGCTCCCCTGGCGGGCCTGCAGGAGTGACTTGGCTCTCATTTGCAGAGCCCGGTTCGGGAGGGGGCTCCAAGGGTGCCTCATTGGTCTGGATGATTCCTTTGGAAATAGTGTGCCAGCAATAAGGGCAATGCCAGTCTCTACAAGGAAACTGGGGGCAGTGGCCATTAATGACCCATGGAAAGGCATCTGAGTGGACTTTGTAGCGGGTACCTCTTAGGGATGGTCCTGAGGCATGCCCCTTTGGAAGTTTAAAGGCTTGTTGGCCGGTTGTCCAGAGGGCATGGAATGGGGGGCGGATTGGCAGTCATGTGCCCAATGAAACCCCTTACCACAGCGAGGGCAGGGGGTAGTTGGTGGGCGGCCTCCTTGTGGCAAGGGCCGAGGGGGAGGCTTGCCCCTCAACAGCTGACTGGGGCCCTCTGGTGGCAGGGCCTTGTGAGGGCACTCTCAAGCAAAGTGCCCGGTTTCGCCACAGCGGAAGCAGCCGGCGGTAGCCGCTAGTGCTGCAGTGACAGCGCCGGAAACCGCATTAGCGAGGGCTGTGGCGGATGGATCAAGGCCGCTACAGGCAAGGACCCAGTCATGGATACCCTTGTCTCGCACTGGAAGGATGGCTTGTTTACATATTGGACTGGCCCCTTCTAGGATTAACTCGCACGCCAATGCCAATTGCGCTTGGGGGTCATGAACCTTGCGGGAGCAGGTGTCCTCGACCCTTGAGACAAAGGTGGCAAATGGCTCATCCCAGCCTTGGGTTAACTTTGCAAACTTTTCGGGTTTGCTAGCCGAGCAGTTGCGGAAGGCTCACAAGGTGACGTCTCGAAGAATTGGCCAGAAGTCAGCCGGGACCCGCTGGTAAGCGGTCGCCTGGACAAAGTCACCCGTACCCGTGTAGGCATCAGGAGGGTGGAGGATTCCCGTGGCTGCGTTTTGAGAGATTTGCCTTTCCGCCTCTGCTTGGAAGTGGGCACGCCAATCGACAAATTGCCCGGGGTTTAATATGGCCCGGGCGAGGGAGGTCCAATCTTGGGGGAGACATGAGCTGGATGGCATAGGGACTACCCAATCCGTCCTCCCTGACAGCTTTCCGGAGCTGCTTAACTGTTTTGGAATCGATTGGGTACCAGTCGTAGGGGCGATTAGCGGTAGGGGCAATATTCAAGGGAAAACAGCTGAGAGAGGGAGGCCCGCGAGAGGGAGGGATGTTGGAGGCAAGCTGGAAACGGGGAGAGGGCGTGGGTGCAGAGTGAGGGAGCCCGGTCCATTGACTTGCCGCTGGGGCTTGCGGGTGATCCCAGTGATCAGAAGATGGCGGTGCGGAGGGCGCAGCTGAGGCGTAAGATGGCAGAAGGCCCCGCCCTCAGAAAGGGAGGGGTAGAGTGCACGCGCCTGGGGGTGTGGTGGGGAAGTGACATCATGGTCGGGGTAGTTCTCCTTTTTGGCGCCCTTTTCGGCCAAAGGAGAAGGAGGAAGTGCACCATCTTGATGAGGTCTCGTGTTGTCTTGTCTAGGCGGGTGGAGTTCGAGCGCATTGTTAAGTTGCTCGACTAGAGACTCTGTATCTGAAGGGGGGTCTGAATCAGAATCTTTGTCCTCCTTGGCTGCTTGGGCTGATAGGGCCTCCTTTGATTTACTGGGGCTCCTATCTGGGGGATGAGAGCCCTGTAGGCAGGAGCGAATGGTTATTAGGGTGGGCAGCATGCCGGGAGGGAACCGCTTCCCTTCATGCTCCATGGCGGAGGTGACCTGATCGATTAAGCGATCATACGTGATAGGGTCCCAGAGGTGGCAAGTGGAGAGCCATGGATTAAAAGGCAAGAGAAGGTCCCAATAAACTTGCAGTTGTTGAACGGAGACCTTACAGCAGTGAGTATCTAAAAGTCCCGCCAAGGCGCGGACCTGAGGCACTTGCCGGGCAGATAGCCGGCTGCCCATGATATTGCCCTAGAGGGTGAAAAAGGCTAGAAGGGCCGAGACTACAAGGCTAAGAGAGGCGTGGAGAGCAAAGAACAATACTCTTTGGCGACAGGACCAATCCGAGGGAGCGAGTTCAGCGAGACACCAAGCGCCGATTAGAGGGACGATTATACAGACAACAACGCTGAAGACACGAAGGGGTAACAGGGAATCGAGCAGTGGAGTAGGTGAGGGAGAAACAAGCTGGGGTGTGGGAGTCATGAAAGTGAGGCTCTCTGAATTGGGCGTGTGGGGAGAGGTGGCCCCGGGATAGGGGTGGCGAAGGGTGAGGAGAGGCGGCACCGGAGTGGGGGCGGTGAAGGAGGGGCCCTTACCTTGCAGGCGAAAGGAGAGGGGAAATGGAGAGGCGTCCAGGAGAGTGGACTCTGGGCTGGACAGCTGCGCGAAGGCGAAGATGCCTCACATGGGGCACCAGTTGTGGCAGCGGCGGTCTGAGCCTGGCTGAGGGGCGGGTGGCTGTGGGCCAGGCGACTCTTCCCGGAGGCGAGGGCAAGGCGGGAGACTTGGCCGACTCTCTGGCGGAGGCGTGCCAGGTGTGGAGGGCGGCGGGAACGAAGGAGACGAGACACACACTTGTGGAGCTGTAACAGAGCCGTTTATTGGCGAATTTACAGAGATTATATAGGGCTGTGGCAGAGGGGCAGGCAGGGTTCTTGCTGGGATGCCTTATAAGGCGTGCTGGGGAGACTTTCGATGAGGATTGGTAAGGAGGAACACGGAACTGCTAGGAGGGGGGTACGGGATAGGGCGGGAATGGCGTCACAGAGAGGGGAGGCGGGAAGAGGAGGGGGAAGGGGGAGTGGGGGAGCCGTCTGGATGTTGCCTTTTGGCGGGAACAGTGGGCGTAGCCTAGATGACTGGGCGGGCTTTGGAGTGCCGCATACCAACGGCCCGAGGATGCGGCATCCGTACCGGCCGTCTCGTAGTGGGCCTGGGCAGGCTGAGGGCTTGCGCCCATACCAGCCCTTCCCTTGACCACTGGCTCCAGGTTACGCATCTACCTTCTGCCAGGGCTGGCCCCTACTGAGCAGGAGGCTATCCCACAAAACCTACCTGAAAAAGCATGGTATATATGATTTACTTCTGAGAACTAAGCATTGTGTGCAGAGATTTTGCAGCTATCTCCTTTCCTTCAGTTTTTGTGCTAACATTCCTATCTCTAAAACTAGCATTTACTATATAGGAAAGCATAACCGAGGGTATAGCAGCTAACTCTTTAAACCTACTTGAAAGAGGATTTCACATGTGCTTTACTTTAGGGAACTAAGCATTGAGTGCAGAGATTTTGTGGCTATCTCCTTTCCTTCAGTTTTTCTGCTAATGTGCCTATCTCTAAAACTAGCATTTACACTGTAGGAAAGCATAACCGGGGGTATAGCAGCTAACTCTTTAAACCTACCAGAAAAAGGATGGTACATATGATTTACTTCTGAGAACTAAGCATTGTGTGCAGAGATTTTGCAGCTATCTCCTTTCCTTCAGTTTTTGTGCTAACATTCCTATTTCTAAAAGTAGCATTTCCTATATAGGAAAGCATAACCGAGGGTATAGCAGCTAACTTTTTAAGCCTAAATGAAACAACATGGCACATATGATTTACTTCTGAGAACTAAGCAATGTGTGCAGAGATTTTGCAGCTATCTCCTTTCCTTCAGTTTTTATGCTAACATTCCTGTCTCTAAAACTAGCATTTACCATATACAAAAGCATAACTGAGGGTATAGCAGCTAACACTTTAAACCTAAATGAAACAATATGGTACAGATGATTTACTTCTGAGAACTAAGCATTGTGTGCAGAGATTTTGCAGCTATCTCCTTTCCTTCAGTTTTTGTGCTAACATTCTTATCTCTAAAACTAGCATTTACTATATAGGAAAGCATAACCGGCGGTATAGCAGCTAACTCTTTAAACCTACTTGAAAGAGGATGTCACAGGTGCTTTACTTTATGGAACTAAGCATTGAGTGCAGAGATTTTGTGGCTATCTCCTTTCCTTCAGTTTTTGTGCTAATATGCCTATCTCTAAAACTAGCATTTACACTATAGAAAAGCATAACCGGGGGTATAGCAGCTAACTCTTTAAACCTACCTGAGAAAGCATGGTACATATGATTTACTTCTGACAACTAAGCATTGTGTGCAGAGATTTTGCAGCTATCTCCTTTACTTCAGTTTTTGTGCTTTCATTCCTATCTCTAAAACTAGCATTTACTATATAGGAAAGCATAACCGAGGGTATAGCAGCTAACTCTTTAAACCTAAATGAAACAATATGGCACATATGATTTCCATCTGAGAACTAAGCATTGTGTGCAGAGATTTTGCAGCTATCTCCTTTCCTTCAGTTTTTCTGCTAACATTCCTATCTCTAAAACTAGCATTTACTGTATAGGAAAGCATAACCGAGGGTATAGCAGCTAACTCTTTAAGCCTACTTGAAAGAGGATTTCACATGTGCTTTACTTTAGGGAACTAAGCATTGAGTGCAGAGATTTAGTGGCTATCTCCTTTCCTTCAGTTTTTGTGCTAATATGCCTATCTCTAAAACTAGCTTTTACACTATAGAAAAGCATTACCAGGGGTATAGCAGCTAACTCTTTAAACCTACCTGAAAAAGCATGGTACATATGATTTACTTCTGAGAACTAAGCACTGTGTGTAGAGATTTTGCAGCTATCTCCTTTCCTTCAGTTTTTGTGCTAACATTCCTATCTCTAAAACTAGCATTTCCGTTATAGGAAAGCATAACCGAGGGTATAGCAGCTAACTCTTTAAACCTAAATGAAACAACATGGCACATATGATTTACTTCTGAGAACTAAGCATTGTTTGCAGAGATTTTGCAGCTATCTCCTTTCTTTCAGTTTTTGTGCTAACATTCCTATCTCTAAAACTAGCATTTACAATATAGGAAACCATAACCGAGGGTATAGCAGCTAACTCTTTAAACCTAAAGGAAACAACATGGCACATATTATTTATTTCTGAGAACTAAGCATTGTGTGCAGAGATTTTGCAGCTCTCTCCTTTCCTTCAGTTTTTGTGCTAACATTCATATCTCTAAAACTAGCATTCACTATATACGAAAGCATAACCAAAGGTATAGCAGCTAACTCTTTAAACCTAAATGAAACAACATGGCACATATGATTTACTTCTGAGAAATAAGCATTGTGTGCAGAGATTTTGCAGCTATCTCCTTTCCTTCAGTTTTTGTGCTAACATTCCTATCTCTAAAACTAGCATTTACTATTTAGGAAAGCATAACCGAGGGTATAGCAGCTAACTCTTTAAACCTAAATGAAACAACATTGCACATATGATTTACTTCTGAAAACTTGCGGTCACCCCTCGGGCTGAAGTGTGGTTTGCTGACCTGGCGGGGGAGCAGCCGCGGCAGGCCAAGCCGCTGCCCCCATAATAGGGTGGCTGGTCGAACTCACCGCACCTCTGAAGGGAGCTCGGCATGGGCGCAGAGTGCCCTCGGGTCTCCCCTTCTCGGCAGCCATGCTTCCACGGCCGCCCCTCCTCCCGGATGGTGCCACACGATGCCTGTGGGGCGGCACCCTTCTTCTTCTTTCTCCCTGCACAGGCGCAGTGTGGAAAATTCCAGTCTGCCCTTTTCCCCTCCCCCGACAGCAGCAACAGCCAGGCGTGGGCGGGAAACTCCAGTCTGCCCCTCACCCCAGCAACAGCAGCCACCAATCACTAAACCCTGCCACTTCCGCCAGCAACAGCAACAGCCAATCCCTAAACACCACCCCTTCCCCGTCCAGTACTGCCCACTGACCTTTCACCAGCAACCAATCAGAACAGGGCATGGCTTCGACCAATCAGCCTTCCCCAGCCCCTATAAAACTGCTGCCTCTCCCTCAATAAAGTTGGACCTGGGTGTTTACCTCGTCTCTGCGGTAGTTCTTCTGCCATGCGCCCTCCAGTCCTGAGAGCCCCCGACAAGGGCCTGGCCTCCCTTGTCCCCAGTTCGTTGCCTGCTTCTCCGGGTGACCCCTTCGTCGCTGGCTTCGCCGGGTGACCCCGTCAGCCGAACCGCGCAACCCCTGTGAGACCGACCCCTCGTCTGCTGCCGGACCGACCACTCATCCCAAGTGGGACCGACCCCTCATCCCAAGTGGGACCAACCCCTTGTCCTAAGCTGGACCGACAACTCGTCCGCAGCAAGACCCCACCTCTACCAACCAAGCAAACCATCGCAAGAACTAAGCATTGTGTTTAGAGATTTTGCAGCTATCTCCTTTCCTTCAGTTTTTGTGCTAACATTCCTATCTCTAAAAGTAGCATTTACTATATATGAAAGGATAACTGAGAGTATAGCAGCTAAGTCTTTATACCTAAATGAAACAAAAGGCACATATATGATTTACTTCTGAGAACTAAGCATTGTGTGCAGAGATTTTGCAGCTGTCTCCTTTCCTTCAGTTTTTGTGCTAACGTTCCTATCTCTAAAACTAGCATTTCCTATATAGGAAAGCATAACCGACGGTATAGCAGCTAACTCTTTAAACCTACTTGAAAGAGGATGTCACATGTGCTTTACCTTAGGGAACTAAGCATTGAGTGCAGAGATTTTGTGGCTATCTACTTTCCTTCAGTTTTTGTGCTGATACGCCTATGTCTAACACTAGCATTTACACTATAGGAAAGCATAACCGGGGGTATAGCAGCTAACTCTTTAAACCTAAATGAAACAACATGGCACAAATGATTTACTTCGGAGAACTAAGCATTGTGTGCAGAGATTTTGCAGCTATCTTCTTTCCTTCAGTTTTTGGGCTAACATTCTTATCTCGAAAACTAGCATTTACTATAGAGGAAAGCATAACCAAGGGTACAGAAGCTAACTCTTTAAGCCTACTTGAAAGAGGATGTCACATGTGCTTTATTTTATGTAACTAAGCTTTCAGTGCAGAGATTTTGAATCTATCTCCTTTCCTTCAGTTTTTGTGCTAATATGCCTATGTCTAACACTAGCTTTGACACTATAGGAAAGCATAACCGGGGGTATAGCACCTAACTTTTTAAAACTAAATGAAACAATATGGCACATATGATTTTCTTCTGAGAACTAAGCATTGTGTGCAGAGATTTTGCAGCCACCTCTTTCCTTCAGTTTTGTGCTAACATTCGTATCTCTAAAACTAGCATTTACTAAATAGGAAAGTATAACCGAGGGTGTAGCAGCTAACTCTTTAAACCTAAAGGAAACAACATGGCACATATGATTTATTTCTGAGAACTAAGCATTGTGTGCAGAGATTTTGCAGCTTTCTCCTTTCCTTCAGTTTTTGTGCTAACATTCCTATCTCCAAAAGTAACATTTACTATATAGAAAAGCATAACCGAGGGTATAGCAGCTAAGGATTTAAAACTAAATGAAAAATGTGGCACTCATGATTTATTTCTGAGAACTAAGCACTGTGTGCAGATATTTTGCAGCTATTTCCTTTCCTTCAGTTTTTGTCCTAAAATTCCTATCTCTCAAACTAGGGTTTAATATATAGGAAAGCATAACTGAGGGTATAGCAGCTAACTCTTTAAACCTAAATGAAACAACATGGCACAAATGATTTACTTCGGAGAACTAAGCATTGTGTACAGAGATTTTGCAGCTATCTTCTTTCCTTCAGTTTTTGGGCTAACATCATTATCTCTAAAACTAGCATTTACTATATAGGAAAGCATAACCGAGGGTACAGCAGCTAACTCTTTAAACCTAGTTGAAAGTGGATGTCACATGTGCTTTATTTTATGGAACTAAGCTTTGAGTGCAGAGATTTTGAATCTATCTCCTTTCCTTAAGTTTTTGTGCTAATATGCCTATGTCTAACACTAGCATTTACACTATAGGAAAGCATAAAAGGGGGTATAGCAGCTAACTCTTTAAACCTAAATGAAACAACAAGGCAGCTATGCTTTACTTCTGAGAACTAAGCATTGTGTTTAGAGATTTTGCAGCTATCTCCTTTCCTTCAGTTTTTTTGCTAACATTCCTATCTCTAAAACTAACATTTACTATATAGGAAAGCATAACAGAGGGTATAGCAGCTAAGGCTTTAAACCTAAATGAAACAACATGGCACATATGATTTACTTTTGAGAACTAAGCATTGTGTGCAGAGATTTTGCAGCTCTCTCCTTTCCTTCAGTTTTTGTGCTAACATTCCAATCTCTAAAACTAGCATTTACTATATACAAAAGGATAATCGAGGGTATAGCAGTTAACTCTAAACCTTAATGAAACAACATGGCACACATGGTTTACTTCTGAGAACTAAGCACTGTGATCAGTGATTTTGCAGCTCTCTCCATTCCTTCAGTTTTTGTGCTAACATTCCTATCTCTAAAACTAGCATTTACTATATAGGAAAGCATAACCGAGGGAATTGCAGCTAACTCTTTAAACCTAAATGAAACAACATGGCACATACGATTTACTTCTGAGAACAAAGCATTGTGTGCAGAGCTTTTGCAGCTATCTTCTTTCCTTCAGTTTTTGTGTTAACATTCCTATCTCTAAAACTAGCTTTTACTATATAGGAAAGCATAACCGAGGGTATAGCAGCTAACTTTTTAACCTAAATGAAACAACATGGCATATATGATTTACTTCTGAGAACTAAGCATTGTGTGCAGAGATTTTCAGCTCTCTCCTTTCCCTCAGTTTTTGTGCTAACATTCCTATCTCTAAAACTAGCAGTTACTATATAGAAAAGCATACCCGAGGGTATAGCAGCTAACTCTGTAAACCTACTTGAAGGAGGATGTCACATGTGCTTTAGTTTATGGAACTAAGCATTCAGTGCAGAGTTTTTGAAGTTTTCTCCTTTCATTCAGTTTTTGTGCTAATATGCCTATGTCTAACACTATCATTTACACTATAGGAAAGCATTACCAGGGTTATAGCAGCTAACTCTTTAAACCTACCTGAAAAAGCATGGTATATATGACTTACTTCTGAGAACTAAGCTTTGCGTGTAGAGATTTTGCAGGTATCTCCATTCCTTCAGTTTTTGTGCTAACATTCCTATCTCTAAAACTCGCATTTACTATATAGGAAAGCATAACCGAGGGTATAGCAGCTAACTCTTTAAACCTACTTGAAAGAGGATGTGACATGTGCTTTACTTTATGGAACTAAGCATTGACTGCAGAGATTTTGAAGCTATCTCCTTTCCTTCAGATTTTGTGCTAATATGCCTATGTCTAACACTAGCATTTACACTATAGGAAGGCATAACCGGGGGTATAGCAGCAAACTCTTTAAACGTACCGGCAAAAGCATGGTACATATGATTTCCTTTTGAGAACTAAGCATTGTGTGCAGAGATTTTGCAGTTATCTCCTTTCCTTCAGTTTTTGTGCTAGCATTCCTATCTCTAAATCTAGCCTTTACTATATAGGAAAGTATAAACGAGGGTATAGCAGCTAACTCTTGGAACCTAAATGAAACAATATGTCACATATGATTTACTTCTGAGAACTAAGCATTGTGTGCAGAGATTTTGCAGCTGTCTCCTTTCCCTCACTTTTTGTGCTAACATTCCTATCTCTAAAACTAGCATTTACTATATAGGAAAACATAACCGAGTGTATAGGAGTTAACTCTTGAAACCTAAATGAAACAACATGGCACATATGATTTACTTCTGAGAACTAGGCATTGTGTGGAGAGATTTTGCAGTTATCTCCTTTCCTTCAGTTTTTATGCTAACATTCCAATCATTAAAACTAGCATGTACTCTATAGGAAAGCATAACCGAGGGTATATCAGCTAAGTCTTTAAACCTAAAAAAAACAACATGGCACATATTATTTACTTCTGAGAAGTAAGCATTGTGTCCAGATTTTTGAAGCTATCTCCTTTCCTTCAGTTTTGTGCTAACATTCCTATCTCTAAAACTATCGTTTACTATATAGGAAAGCTTAACCGAGGGTATAGCAGCTAACTCTTTAGACCTAAATGAAACAGCATGGCACATATGATTTACTTCTGAGAACTAAGCACGGTGTGCAGAGATTTTGAAGCTATCCCCTTTCCTTCAGTTTTTGTGCTAACATTCCTATCTCTAAAACTAGCATTTACTACAAAGGAAAGCATAACCGAGAGTATAGCAGCTAACTCTTGAAACATATATGAAACAGCATGGCACATATGATTTACTTCTCAGAACTAACCATTGTGTGCAGAGATTTTGCAGCTATCTACTTTCCTTCAGTTTTTCTGCTAACATTCTTATCTCTAAAACCAGCATTTTCTATATAGGAAAGCATGACCGAGGGTATAGCATCTAACTCTTTAAACCTAAATGAAAAAACATGGTACATATGATTTACTTCTGAGAACTAAGCATTGTGTGCAGAGATTTTGCCGCTATCTCCTTTCCTTCAGTTTTTGTGCTAACATTCTTATCTCTAAAACTAGCATTTACTATATAGGAAAGCATAACCGAGGGTATAGCAGCTAACTCTTTAAACCTAAATGAAACAACATGGCACATATGATTTACTTCTGAGAAGTAAGCATTGTGTGCAGATTTTTGCAGCTATCTCCTTTCCTTCAGTTTTTCTGCTAACATTCCTATCTCTAAAACTAGCTTTTACTATATAGGAAAGAATAACGTAGGGTATAGCACCTAACTCTTGAAAGCTAAATGAAACAACATGGCACATATCATTTACTTCTGAGAACTAAGCATTGTGTGCAGAGATTTTGCAGCTATCTTCTTTCCTTCAGTTTTTGGGCTAACATCATTATCTCTAAAACTACCAATTACTATATAGGAAAGCATAACCGAAGGTACAGCCGCTAACTCTTTAAGCCTACTTGAAAGTGGGTGTCACATGTGCTTTATTTTATGGAACTAAGTTTTGAGTGCAGAGATTTTGAATCTATCTCCTTTCCTTCAGTATTTGTGCTTATATGCCTATGTCTAACACTAGAATTTACACTATAGGAAAGCATAACCGGGGGTATAGCAGCTAACTCTTTAAACCTAAATGAAACAACATGGTACGTATGATTTACTTCCGAGAACTAAGCATTTTGTGCAGAGATTTTCAGTTATCTCATTTCCCTCAATTTTTGTGCTAACATTCCTATCTCTAAAACTAGCATTTACTATATAAGAAAGGATAACCGAGGGTATAGCAGCTAACTCTTTAAACCTACTTGAAAGAGGTAGTCACATGTGCTTTACTTTATGGAAATAAGCATTGAGTGCAGATTTTGAAGCTATCTCCTTTCCTTCAGTTTTTGTGGTAATATGCCTATGTCTTACACTAGCATTTACACTATAGGAAAGCATAACCGGGGGTATAGCAGCTAACTCTTTAAACCTACCTGAAAAAGCATGGTACATATGATTTACTTCTGAGAACTAAGCATTTTATGCAGAGATTTTGCAGCTTTCTCCTTTCCTTCAGTTTTTGTGCTAACATTCCTATCTCTAAAACTAGCATTTACAATATAGGAAAGCATAACCGAGGGTATAGCAGCTAACTCTTAAACCTAAATGAAACAACATGGCAGTTATGATTTAATTCTGAGAACTAAGCATTGTTTGCAGAGATTTTGCAGCTCTCTCCTTTCCTTCAGTTTTTGTGCTAACATTCCTATCTCTAAAACTAGAATTTCCTATATAGGAAAGCATAACAGAGAGTATAGCAGCTAAGGCTTTATACCTAAGTGAAACAACATGGCACATATTATTTACTTTTGAGAACTAAGCATTGTGCACAGAGATTTTGCAGCTATCTCCTTTCCTTCAGTTTTTGTGCTAACATTCCTTTCTCTAAAACTAGCTTTTACTATATAGGAAAGCATAACCGAGGGTATAGCAGCTAACTCTTTAAACCTAAATGAAACAACATGGCACATATGATTTATTTCTGAGAACTATGCAGTGTGCACAGAGATTTTGCCACTATCTCCTTTCCTTCAGTTTTTGTGCTAACATTCCTATCTCTAAAACTAGCATTTACTATATAGGAAAGAATAACCGAGGGTATAGGAGCTAACTCTTTTTTTTTAAATTGACATTGTAATAATATTACATTAAATATATATATATGAGGTCCCATTCAACCCCACCCCTCCACCCACCTCTTCCCCCCCCAGCAACACTCGTTCCCATCATCATGACACATCCATTTCATTTGGTAAGTACATCTTTGGGCACCTCTGCACCTCATGGTCAGTGGTCCACATCATGGCCCATACTCTCCCCCATTCCATCCAGTGGGCCCTGTGAGGATTTACAATGTCCGGTGATTGCCCCTGAAGCACCATCCAGGGCAGCTCCATGTCCCAAAGACGCCTCCACCTCTCATCTCTTTCTGCCTTTCCCCATACCCATCAGCCACCATGTCCACTTTCCCAATCCAATACCACCTCTTCTATGTGGATATTGGATTGGTTGTGTCCATTGCACATCTATGTCAAGAGGAGGCTCAGATTCCACATGGATGCTGGATGCAATCCTCCCACTTTCAGTTGTAATCACTCTAGGCTCCATGGTGTGGTGGTTGTCCTTCTTCAACTCCATCTTAGCTGAGTGTGGTAAGTCCCATAAATCAGATTGTAGGTGCTGGATTCTGTTGAGGCTCAGGACCTGGCTATCACATTGTCAGTCCAGAGATTCAAATCCCCTAAATATATCTTAAACCCCAACACTAACTGCACCTCCAGCACATTATCATGAAAGTCTTATGAAGAGAGATCCCATCTGAGTCCAGATTCATCATACATAAACACCATTTCCAAAGAGGGGCCATCTGACCTGGTAGTTAACCCCATCGGCCATGACCATAACTCCCATGGGTCTCTTTAGCCCTCAAAGGAACCAATATCTGAGGGTTGTATCTGCTTTATCTGTCTCTCAGACTCTGCTCAGTTGTGCATAAGGGCAATCCTTCTGCGAGCCTCCAGAGTCTTTTTTAGAGACTCGTAGCCATATAAACTCATTTCTCCTTTCCATTTCCCCCTTACATTAGGTCAAACAACATTTTAAAGACATGTTATTTTATGTAGACAGGGGTATTCTGCTGATGCGCATTGAACCTTCTGTATAAGGTCATTTTCCAGTTGCATCATCAGTTGGTAGTTGATAGTGGTCCCTCGGTGCCAGGGAGGCTCATCCCCGGGTGGCATGTCCCTCGCTGGGGGGAAGGCATTGCATTTACATGCTGAGTTTGGCTTCGAGACTGGCCACATTTGAGTAACATGAAGGCTGACAGGAGGAAATTCCCAGGCACAATGCTGCTCTAGGCCTTGTTCTTATTTTAGGCTTATCAGCTCACAAGCCTAGGAGCTAACTCTTGAAACCTAAATGAAACAACATGGCACATATGATTACTTCTGAGAACCAAGCATTGTGTGCAGAGGTTTTGCAGCTATCTCCATTCCTTCAGTTTTTGTGTTAACATTCCTCTCTCTAAAACTAGCATTTACTATATGGGAAAGCATAACCGAGGGTATAGCAGCTAAGTCTTTAAAACTAAATGAAAAAACAAGGCACATATGATTTACTTCTGAGAACTAAGCATTGTGTGCAGAGATTTTGCAGCTCTCTCCTTTCCTTCAGTTTTTGTGCTAACATTCCTATCTCTAAAATTAGCAGTTAGTATATAGGAAAGCATAACCGAGGGAATAGCAGCTAAGTCTTTAAACCTGAATGAAACAACATGGAACATATGATTTACTTCTGAGAACTAAGCATTCTGTGTAGAGATTTTGCAGCTAACTCCTTTCCTTCAGTTTTTGTGCTAACATTCCTGTCTCTATAACTAGCATTTACTATATAGGAAAGCATAACCGAGGGCATAGCAGCTAACTCTTTAAACCTACTTGAAAGAAGATGTCACATGTCCTTTACATTAGGGAACTAAGCAATGAGTGCAGAGATTTTGCGGATATCTGCTTTCCTTCAGGTTTTGTGCTAATATGCCTATGTCTAACACTAGCATTTATACCTTAGGAAAGTATAACCGGGGGTATACCAGCTAACACGTTAAACCTTCCTGAAAAAGCATGGTACATATGATTTCCTTCTGAAAACTAAGCATTGTGTGCATAGATTTTGCAGCTATCTCCTTTCCTTCAGTTTCTGTGCTAACATTCCTATCTCTAAAACTAGCATTTACTATATAGGAAAGCATAACCGAGGGTATAGCAGTTAACTCTTTAAACCTACTTGAAAGAAGATGTCACATGTACTTTACTTTAGGGAACTAAGCAATGAGTGCAGAGATTTTGTGGCTATCTCCTTTCCTTCAGGTTTTGTGCTAATATGCCTATGTCTAACACTAGCATTTACGCTCTAGGAAAGCATAACTGGGGGTATAGCAGCTAACAGGTTAAACCTACCTGAAAAAGCATGGTACATATTATTTACTTCTGAAACCTAAGCATTGTGTGCAGAGATGTTGCAGCTATCTCCTTTCCTTCAGTTTTTGTGCTAACATTCCTATCTCTAAAACCAGCATTTACTATATAGGAAAGCATAACCGTTGGTATAGCAGCTAACTCTTTAAACCTAAATGAAAGAACATGGTACATATGAATTACTTCTGGGAACTATCCATTGTGTGCAGAGATTTTGCAGCTACCTCCTTTCCTTCAGTTTTTGTGCTAACATGCCTGTCTCTAAATATAGCATTTACTATATATGAAAGCATAACCGGGTCTATAGCAGCTAACTATTTAAACCTACCTGAAAGAGCATGGTACATATGATTTACTTCTGGGATTTAAGCATTGTGTGTAGAGATTTTTCAGCTATCTCTGTTCCTTCAGTTTTTGTGCTAACATTCCTATCTCGAAAACTAACATTTACTTTATAGGAAAGCATAACCAGGGGTGTAGCAGCTAACTCTTTAAACCTACCTGAAATTGCATGGTACATGTGATTTACTTCTGGGAATTAAGCATTGTGTGCAGAGAGTTTTCAGCTATCTCCTTCCCTTCAGTTTTTGTGCTAACATTCCTATCTCTAAAACTAGCATTTACTATATAGGAAAGTATAACAGGTGGTATAGTAGCAAACTCTTTAAACCTAAATGAACGAACATGGTACATATGATTTACTTCTTGGAACTAAGCGTTGTGTGCAGAGATTTTGCAGCTATCTCTTTTCCTTCAGTTTTTGTGCTATCATGCCTATCTTTAAAACTAGTCTTTACTATATATGAAAGCATAACCGGGGGTATAGCAGCTAACTTTTTAAACCTAAATGAAAGAACATGGTACACATGAATTACTTCTGGGACCTAAGCATTGTGTGCAGAGATTTTGCAGCTATCTCCTTTCCTTCAGTTTTTGTGTTAACATGCCTATCTCTAAAACTAGCATTTACTATATAGGAAAGTATAACAGGTGGTATAGGAGCTAACTCTTTAAACTTAAATGAAAGAACATGGTGCATATGATTTACTTCTGGGAACTGAGCATTGTGTGCCTAGATTTTGCAGCTATCTCCTTTCCTTCAATTTTTTGTGCTAACATGCCAATCTAAAACTAGCCTTTACTATATATGAAAGCATAACTGGGGTATAGCAGCTAACTCTTTAAACCTACCTGAAAGAGCATGGTACATATGATTTACTTCTGGGAAATAAACACTGTGTGCAGAGATTTTGCAGCTATCTCCTTTCCTTCAGTTTTTGTGCTAACATGCCTATCTCTAAAACTAGCATTTACTATATATAAAAGCATAACCGGGGATATAGCAGCTAACTCTTTAAACCTACTTGAAAGAGGATGGTACATGTGCATTATTTTAGGAACTAAGCATTCTGTGCAGAGATTTTTCAGCTATCTCCTTTCCTTCAGTTTTGTGTTAACATGCCTATCTCTAACCCAAGCATTTACACTATATGAAAGCATAACCAGGGGTATAGCAGCCAATTCTTTAAACCTACCTGAAAGAGCATGGTACATATGATTTACTTCTGAGAAGTAAGCATTGTGTGCAGAGATATTTCAGCTGTCTCCTTTCCTTCATTTTTTGTGCAAACATTCCTCTCTCTAAAACTAGCATTTACTATATATGAAACATATCTTGGGGTATAGCAGCTAACTCTTTAGACATACCTGAAAGACCATGGTTCTTATGATTTACTTCTGGGAACTAAACATTGTGTGCGTAGATATTGCGGCTATCTCCTTTCCTTCACTTATTGTGCTAACTTGCCTATCTTTAAAACTAGCCTATGCAGTATATGAAAGCATAACCTCGGGTATAGCACCTAACTCTTAAAAGATATTTAAAAGCGTATAGCACATATGCATTACTTCTGGGAACTAAGCATTGCGTGCAGAGATTTTGCGGCTATTTCCTTTCCTCCAGTTTTTGTGCTAACTTGCGTCTCTGTAAAACTAGTCTATACAGTATATGAGAGCATAACCTGGGGTATAACACCTAACTCTTTAAACCAATTTGAAAGAGTATGGCACATATGCTTTACTTCTGGGAACTAAGCATTGTGTGCAGATATTTTGTGGCTATCTCCTTACCTTCAGTTTTTGTGGTAATATGCCTATCCCTAACACAAGCATTTACTCTATATGAAAGCATAACCTGGCGTGTAGCAGCTGACTCTTTAGACGTACCTGAAAGAGAATGCTTGATATGATTTACTTCTGGGAACTAGCATTGCGTGCAGAGTTTTGCGGGTAACTCCTTTCCTTGAGTTTTACAACTGGGAACTAAGCATTGTGTAGAGATTTTGCCGCTACCTCCTTTCCTTCAGTTTTTGTGGTAATATGCCTATCTATAACTCAAGCATTTACTATATAGGAAAGCATAACCTGGGTATAGCAGCTAACTCTTTAGACATCCATGAAAGAGCATGGTACATATGATTTTCTTCTGGTAACTAAGCATTGTGTGCAGAGATTTTGCAGCTATCTCCTTTCCTTCAGTTTTTGTGCTAACTTGCCTATCTGTAAAACTAGCCTAAACCATACATGGGAGCATAACCTGGGATATAGCACCTAACTTTTTAAACCTATTTGAAAGAGAATGGCACATTTTACTTCTGGTATCTAAGAATTGTGTGCAGAGATTTTGCAGCTACCTCCTTTCCTTCAGTTTTTGTGGTAATATGCCTAACTCTATGCATTTACTATATATGAAAGCATAACCTGGTTATAGCAGGTAACTGTTTAGACATACCTGAAAGAGCATGGTACATATGATTTACTTCTGGGAACTTACCATTGTGTGCAGATATTTTGCGGCTATGTCCTTTCCTTGAGTTTTTGTGCTAACTTGCCTCTCTCATAAACTAGCCTATACAGTATATGAAAGCATAACCTGGGGTATAGCACCTAACTCTTTAAACCTATTTGAAAGAGTATGGCACATATGCTTTACTTCTGGGAACTAAGCATTGTGTGCAGAGATTTTGCAGCTACCTCATTTCCTTCCGTTTTTGTGGTAATATGCCTATCTCTAACACAAGCATTTACTCTATAGGAAAGCTTAACCTGGGGTATAGCAGCTAACTCTTTAGACATACCGGAAACTGCATGGTACACATGATTTACTTATGGGAACTAAGCAATGTGTGCAGAGATTTTGTGGCTATCTCCTTTCCTTCAGTTTTTGTGCTAACTTGCCTATCTGTAAAACTAGCCTATACAGTATATGAGAGCATAACTTGGTGTATAGCACCTAACTCTTTAAACCTATTTGAGAGAGTATGGCACATATGCTTTCCTTCTGGCAACTAAGCATTGTGTGCCGAGATTTTGCAGCTATCTCCTTTCCTTGAGGTTTTGTGCTAAGTTACCTATCTCTTAAACTAGCCTATACAGTATATGAAAGTATAACCTGGGGTATAGCACCTGGCTCTTTAAACCTATTTGAAAGAGTATAGTACATATGCTTTACTTCTTGGACCTAAGCATTGTGTGCAGAGATTTTGTGGCTACCTCCTTTCCTTCAGATTTTGTGGTAATATGCCTATCTCTAACAAAAGCATTTACTCTATATGAAAGCATAACCTGGGGTATAGCAGCTGACTCTTTAGACGTACCTGAAAGAGGATGGTTGATATGATTTACTTCTGGGAACTAAGCATTGTGTGCAGAGATTTGGAGGCTATCTCCTTTCCTTCAGTTTTTGGGCTAATTTGCCTATCTGTAAAACTAGCCTATACAGTATATGAAAGCATAACCTGGGTTATAGCACCCAACTCTTTAAACCTATTTGAAAGAGTATGGCACATATGCTTTACTTCTGGGAACTAAGCATTGTGTTCAGAGATTTTGCGGCTACATCCTTTCCTTCAGTTTTTGTGGTAATACGCCTATGTCTAACACAAGCATTTACTATATATGAAAGCATAACCTGGGGTATAGCAGCTAACTCTTTAGACATACCTGAAGAGCATGGTAAATTTGATTCACTTCTGGGAACTAAGCATTGTGTGCAGAGATTTTGCGGCTATCTCCTTTCCTTCAGTTTTTGTGCTAACTTGCCTATCTCTTAAACTAGCCTATACAGTATATGAAAGCCTAATCTGGGGTATAGCACCTAACTCTTTATACCTATTTGAAAGACTATGGCACATATGCTTTACTTCTGTGAACTAAGCATTGTGTGCAGAGATTTTGTGCTACATCCTTTTCTTCAGTTTTTGTGGTAATATTCCTATCTCTAACTCAAGGCATTTACTATATATGAAAGCATAACCTGGGGTATAGCAGCTAACTCTTTAGACGTACCTGAAAGTGCATGGTACATATGATTTACTTCTGGGAACTAAGCATTGTGTGCAGAGATTTTGTGGCTATCTCCTTTCCTTCAGTTTTTGTGCTAAATTGCCTATCCCTTAAACTAGCATATACATTATATGAAAGCATAAAATGGGGTATAGCACCTAATTATTTAAACCTATTTGAAAGAGTGTGGCATATATGCTTTACTTCTGGGAACTAAGCATTGTGTGCAGAGATTTTGCGGCTATCTCCTCTCCTTCAGTTTTTGGGCTAACTTGCCTATCTGTAAAACTAGCCTATACAGTATATGAAATCATAATCTGGGGTATAGCACCTAACTCTTTAAATCTGTTTAAAAGAGTATGGCCATATGCTTTACTTCTGGGAACTAAGCATTATATGCAGAGATTTTGTGGCTACATCCTTTCCTTCAGTTTTTTGGTAATATGCCTATCTCTAACGCAAGCATTTACTATGTATGAGCATAAGCTGGGGTATAGCAGCTAACTCTTTAGACATACCTGAAAGAGCATGGTACATATGATTTACTTATGGGAACTAAGCATTGTGTGCAGAGGTTTTGCGGCTATCTCCTTTCCTTCAGTTTTTGTGCTAACTTGCCTATCTGTAAAACTAGCCTATACAGTATATGAGAGCATAACCTGAGGTATAGTACCTAACTCTTTAAACCTATTTGAAAGAGAATGGCACATTTGCTTTACTCCTGGGAACTAAGCATTGTGTGCAGAGATTTTGCGTCTACCTCCTTTCCTTCAGTTTTTGTGGTAATATGCCTATCTTTAACACAAGCATTTACTATATGTGAAAGCATAAACTGGGGTATAGCAGCTAACCCTTTAGACATACCTAAAAAAGCATGGTACATATGATTTACTTCTGGGAACTGAGCATTGTGTGCAGAAAATTTGCTACTATCTCCTTTCCTTCACTTTTTATGCTAACTTGCCTATCTCTGAAACTAGCTTATACAGAATATGAAAGAATAACCTGGGTTATAGCACCTAACTCTTTAAAGCTATTTGAAAGAGTATGGCACATATGCTTTACTCCTGGGAACTAAGCATTGTGTGCAGAGATTTTGCAGCTATCTCCTTTCCTTCATTTTTTATGCTAACTTGCCTATCTGTAAAACCAGCCTATACACTATATGAAAGCATAACCTGGGGTATAGCACCTAACTCTTTAAACTTATTTGAAAGAGTATGACACATATGCTTTGCTTCTGGGAACTAAGCATTGTGTGCAGAGATTTTGCAGCTACATCCTTTCCTTCAGTTTTTGTGGTAATATGCCTATCTCTATCACAAGCATTTACTATATGTAAAAGCATAACCTGGGGTATAGCAGCTAACTCTTTAGACATACCTGAAAAAGCATGGTACATATGATTTACTTCTGGGAACTGAGCATTGTGTGCCAAGATTTTGCTGCTATCTCCTTTCGTTCAGTTTTTATGCTAACTTGTCTATCTCTGAAACTGGGCTATACATTATATGAAAGCATAATCCGGGTTATAGCCCCTAACTCTTTAAGCCTATTTGAAAAGGTATGGCACATATGCTTTACTTCTGGGAACTAAGTATTGTGTTCAGAGATTTTGCGGCTACCTCCTTTCATTTAGTTTTTGTGGTATTATGCCTATCTCTAACACAAGCATTTAATATATATGAAACTACAACCTGGGGCATAACACCTAACCCTTTAGACATACCTGAAAGAGCATGGTACATATGATTTACTTCTGGGAACTAAGCGTTGTGTGGAGAGATTTTGCGGCTATCTTCTTACCTTCAGTTTTTGTGCTAACTGGCCTATCTCTAAAACTAGCCTATACTGTATATTAAAGCATAACCTGGGGTATAGCACCTAACTCTTTAAACCTTTTTGAAAGTGTATGGTACATATGCTTTACTTCTGGGAACTAAGCATTGTGTGTAGAGATTTTGTGGCTACCTCCTTTCCTTCAGTTTTTGTGGTAATATGACTATCTCTAACACAAGGATTTACTATATATGAAAGCATAACTGGGGGTATAGCAGCTAACTCTTTAGACATACCTGAAAGAGCATGGTACATATGATTTACTTCTGTGAACTAAGCATTTTGTGCAGAGATTTTGTGGCTATCTCCTTTCCTTTAGTTTTTGTGATAACTTACCTATCTCTAAAACTAGCCTATGCAGTATATGAAGTCATAACCTGGGGTATAGCAACTAACTCTTTTTTTTTAATATTTTTTAATTGACTTTGTAATAATATTACATTAAAAAAATATATATATATGAGGTCCCATTGAACCCTACCACCTTCACCCCACCTCTCCCCCCCCAGCAACACTCCTTCCCATCATCATGACACATCCATTGCATTTGGCAAGTACATCTTTGGGCACCTCTGCACCTCATGGTCAATGGTCCACATCATGGCCCATACTCTCCCCCATTCCATCCAGTGGGCCCTGTGAGGATTTACAATGTCCAGTGATTGCTCCTGAAGCACCATCCAGGGCAGCTCCATGTCCCAAAGACGCCTCCACCTCTCATCTCTTCCTGCCTTTCCCCATACCCATCAACCATCATGTCCACTTTTCTCATTCCAATGCCACCTTTTCTATGTGGACATTGGATTGCTTGCAACTAACTCTTTAGACATACCTGAAAGAGCATGGTACATATGATGTACTTCTGTGAACTCATCATTATGTGCAGAGGTTTATGGCTATCTTCTTACCTTCAGTTTTTGTTCTAATTTGCCTATCTCTAAAACTAGCCTATACGGTATATAAAGCATAACTTGGGATATAGCACCTAAATCTTTAAACCTATTTGAAATAGTATGGCACATATGCTTTACTTCTGGGAACTAAGCATTGTGTGCAGAGATTTTGCGGCTACCTCCTTTCCTTCAGTTTTTGTGGTAATATATCTATCTCTAACACAAGCATTTACTATATATGAAAGCATAACTGGGGTATAGCAGGTAATACTTTAGACATACCTGAAAGAGCATGGTACATATGATTTAATTCTGTGAACTAAGCACTGTGTGGAGAGATTTTGTGGCTATCTTCTTACCTTCAGTTTTTGTGCTAACTGGCCTATCTCTAAAACTAGCCTATACTGTATGTTAAAGCATAACCTGGGGTAAAGCACCTAACACTTTAAACCTATTTGAAAGAGTATGGCACATATGCTTTACTTCTGGGAACTAAGCATTGTGTGCATAGATTTTGCTGCTGTCTGCTTTCCTTCAGTTTTTCTGCTAACTTGTCTATCTCTAAAACTAGCCTTTATTCTATATGCAAGCATAACCTGGGGCTGTAGCAGCTTACTCTTTAAACCTACTTGAATGGGCATGGCACATGTGCTTTACTTCTGTGAACTAAGCAGGGTGTGCAGAGATTTTGTTGATATTTGCTTTCCTTCAGTTTTTGTCCTACCTTGGCCTATATCTAAAACCAGTCTTTATTCTCTATGCAAGCATAACGTTGGGCTGTAGCAGCTTACTCTTTAAACCTACTTGAATGACCATGGCACATGTTCTTTACTTCTGTGACCTAAGCAGGGTGTGCAGAGATTTTCCTTCTACCTGCTTTCCTTCAGTTTTTGTGACAGCTTTGCCTATCCCTAAAACTAAACCTTTCTCTATTGCAGAATGACCTGGGGATGTAGCAGCTTACACTTTAAAACTACTTGAATGACCATGGCACCTGTGCTTTACTTCTGTGAACTAATCAGGGTGTGCAGAGATTTTCCTGCTCCTTCCTTTCCTTCAGGTTTTGTGCCAGTTTTGACTATCCCTAAAACTAACCCTTTCTTTTACCACTTGTATACCCCATTCCAAATCCTTACCACTCTACCCTATATAACCCCATCATAACATGAACCTGCAATTCATTCTTAGCCCACTGTTTAAACTTAGTTCTAAGCTCGAGTTCCTTGGGTTTTACATGAAGGACTATGAAGGAAACACACCTCTTTGCTGTCTATGGGATTTTCCTCTCAGTCACAATGTCTGCATATATGGCTGAGATACCAGAATGAGATGCAAGAATTGAACTTACTTTCCATAGGAAATGCAGTACTCCCTGACAGCAATGCGTTTTCCCCTCCAGGCAATCATGCCCTTTGCTGGATCCTCCTTCCCAGTGAAATGTAATGTGTTTTACCATTCTCATTTCATACCACACGGGATTTTTGGCCTGTTCCCTCTGGGCTCTTATCTACAGTCACAATTTTCTCACTCTTCCCACTTAATGCTAGGGTTGAAATTCTAGTGCATCAGGTACACATTTGGGAAACAGCTAAGTCTTTTCCCCCACTTACACTACTACTTAAATAGAACACTGTTTTCGCACAGAGAGAACAGTGTTTCTAGAGACAAAGGCTCACGCAAATCCTGAGTCAATATCAGCTTGCTCTTTATTCCTAGGTGTATGATGGTGGCACAAATGCTTTACTTCTGCAAAGAAAGCAAGATGTGCAGAGATTTCCCTGCTATCTGCTTTCATTCACTTTCAGTCCTTGAAAGTAAGCCTATCTCTATTCCCAAGTATGACCTGGAGAGTAGCAACTAACTCTTTAATCCTGGTTGAAAGACCAAGGCACGTCTGTTTTATTTCTGTGAACTAAGCAAGATGTGCAGAGATTTTCTTGCTATCAGCTTTCACTCACTTTTAGTGCCTGCTAAGCCTATCCCTGAAACTAACCCATTCTGTATAAGCAAGAATTACCTGGGCCTGTAGCAGCTTACTCTTTAAAGCTACTTGAATGAGCATGACACTTGTGGTCTACTTCTGTGAACTAAGCAGGGTGTGCAGAGATTTTGCTGCTATCTGCTTTCCTTAAGTTTTTGTGTTACCTTTGCCTATCACTAAAACCAGGCTTTATTCCATTTTCAAGCATAACCTGGGCCTGTTGCAGCTTAGTCTTTAAACCTACTTGAATGAGTATGGCACATGTGCTTTACTTCTGTGAACTAAGCAGGGTGTGCAGAGATTTTGCTGCTATCTGTTTTCCTTTAGTTTTTTTGCTACCTTTGCCTATCTCTAAAACTAGCCTTTATTCCATATGCAAGCATAACCTGTGGCTGTAGCATCTTAGTTTTTAAACCTACTTGAATGAGCATGGCACATGTGCTTTACTTCTGTGAACTAAGCAGGGTGTGCAGAGATTTTGCTGCTATCTTCTTTCCTTCAGTTTTTGTGTTAACTTGCCTATCTCTAAACCTAGCCTTTATTCCATAGCAAGCATAACCTGGGGCTGTAGCAGTTTACTCTTTAAATCTACTTGAATGAGCATGGCACATTTGCTTTACTTCTGTCAACTAAGCAGGGTGTGCATAGAATTTGCTGCTATCTGCTTTCCTTCAGTTTTTGTGCTACATTTGCCTATCTCTAAAACTAGCCTTTATTCTATATGGAAGCAGGACCCGGGCCTGTAGCAGCTTTCTCTTTAAACCTACTTGAATGAGCATGGCACATGTGCTTTACTACTGTGAACTCAGCAGGGTGTACAGAGATTTTCCTGCCTCCTGCTTTCCTTCCATTTTTGTGCCAGCTTTGCCTATCCCTAAATTAACCCTGTCTTTAACCACTTGTATACCCCTTTCCAAATCCCTTCCACTCTACCCTATATAAACCCATCATAACAGGAATCTGCAATTCATTCTTAGCCCACTCTTCATTCTTAGTTCTAAGCTCGAGTTCCTTGTGTTTTATTTTGAAGAACTATGAAGGAAACACACCTCTTTGCTGTCTATGGGCTTTTCCTCTCTGTCACAATGTCTGCATATATGCTTGAGATACCAGAATGAGATATAAGCATTTAACTTACCTTCCTTTGGAAATGCAGTACTCCTTGACAGCAATGCATTTTCTCCTCAAATCAATCAGGCACTCTGTTGGATCCTCCTTCCCAGGAATGACCTGGGGCAATAGCACCTTACTCTTTAAATCTAAGTGAATAACCATGGAACATGTGCTTTACTTTTCTGAACTAATCAAGGTGTGCAAAGATTTTCCTGCTATCTGCTTTCATTCTCTTTTAGTGCCAGCCTTGCCTATTCCTAAAGCTAACCCTATCTCCATCATCCAGTATAGCCTTATCCATATTCCTACCACTGTACCCTAACTAAACTTAGCATAACACGAACTCCAAAGTTAGTCTTTCTCACCCAGGATGACAATAGTAAGAGCATGCTCACTGCACTCAAGAACTGAGACAGTAGCCAGTTACTCTTTAAACTTAGTTAAATGGCCTTGGCTCATGTACTTTACTTCTGTGAACTAAGCAGCACAGGCAGAGAGTTTTCTGCTATGTGCTTTCTTTCACTCTTCGTGCCAGCTAGGCCTAACTCTAAAAGGAATTCTGTCTATATCACCAAGCATTTCCATAAGCTTTTGCCATCTCCCAGGCCATATCTCAGCCTAGCATAACACGAACCCCAAAGTCAATCATAGCCCCCTCTTTAAACTTAGTTCTATTGTCCAGTTCCTTGTGTTTTACTTTTAATATCTATGAAGGACATACACCTCTTTGCTCTCTATGAGCTTTTCCTCTCTGTCAGAAAATTTATATATATGGCTGATACACCTGAATGAGATTTAAGTATTTAACTTACTATCCACAGGAATGCAGTACTCCTTGACAGCAATGCCTTTCTCCTCAAAGCAATCAGTCACTCTCCTTGATCATCCTTCCCTTTGAAATGTATTGTGTTTTACCAATATCCTTTTGTAACATAGGGGATTTTTTGCCTGCCCACTGTGGGCTCTTACCTAAAGTCACTTTGATCTCACTCTTCCCACTTAGTGCTAGGGCCGAATCGCTAGTGCGTTAGTTTCAGGAACTAAGCAAGGTGCACATTTGTAATCTGTGAAGGCTTTTCCACCACTTACACTGATGTCTAAACAGAAGCCTGTTTTCACCCAGAGAGAAAGCCATTTCTAGAGCCTAAGGCTCAACCAAGTCCTGGGAAATATTAGCTTGCTCTTTATTTCTAGGTGTATGACCTGGGCACATATGCTTTACTTCTGTAAACTAAGCATGGTGTGCAGAGATTTCACTGCTATCTGCTTTTGTTCACTTTTGGTGCCAGATTTGCCTATCCCTAAAACTAACCCTATGTCTATCCCCAAGTATGACCTGGGGCAGTAGTAGCTTACTCCTTAAACCTAGTTGAATGACCATGGCACATGTGCTTTAATTCTGTGAACTTAGGAAGATGTACAGAGATTTTCCAGCAATCTGCTTTCATTCACTTTTTGAGCTAGCTTTGCCTATCCCTAAAACTAACCCTATCTCTATCCCCAAATATGACCTGGGGCAGTAGCAGCTTACTCTTTAAACCTAGTTAAATGACCCTGGCACATGTGTTTTACTTCTGTTAACTAAGCAAGGTGTGCAGAGAGTTTCCTGCTATGTGCTTTAATTCACTCTTAGTGCCATCTTTGCCTATCCCTAAAACTAACCCTGTCTCTAATCTCAAGTATAGCCTTATCCAAATTCCTGCTGCTGTACCCTATCTAATCTGTGCATAACACAAACTTCAATGTCAGTCTTCCTTACCCAGGATGACATTAGTAAGAGCACCCAATCCACATGCAAGACCTGGGGCAGTAACAGATTACTCCTTAAACTTCGTTGAATGACCATGGCTCATGTGCTTTACTTCTGTGTACTAAGCAGCATAGGCAGAGAGTTTTCTGCTATGTGCTTTCTTGCACTCTTATTGCCAGCTAGGCCTATCTCTAAAAGGAACCCTATCTATATCACCAAGCATATCCATATGAATTTGTCACTTCCCAGCCCATATCTAAGCCTAGCATAACCCGAACCCCAAAGTCAATCTTAGCCCACTCTTTAAACTTAGTCCTATGCTCGAGTTCCTTGTGTTTTACTTTTAATAACTATAAAGGAAACACACCTCTTTGCTGTCTATGGGCTTTTCCTCTCTGTCACAATCTGTATATATGACTGAGATATTAGAATGAGATATAAGAATTTAACTTACTTTTCATAGGAATGCAGTACATCTTGACAGCAATTCGTTTTCTCCTTAAAGCACTCAGGAACTCTCCTGAATCCTCCTTCCCTTGAAATGTAATGTGTTTTACCATTATCCTTTTGTTCCACATGGGATTTTGGCTTGCTCCCTGTGGCCTTTAAGTACAGTCACTTCAATCTCACTCTTCGCACTTAGTGCTAAGATGAATCGCTAGTGCATTAGTTTCAGGAACTAAGCAAGGTACACTTTTGGTAAACTGCTAATGCATTTCCACCACTTACACTGATACCTAAATAGAAGCCTGTTTTTCCCCATAGAGACAACCATTTTTAGAGCCTAAGGCTCACCCAAGTCTTAGGACAATATTATCTTGTTTTTTATTCCTAGGTGTATGACAGTGACACATATGCTTTACTTCTGCAAACTAAGCAAAGTCTGCAGAGATTTTCCTGCTATCTGCTTTCATTCACTTTTAGTGCCAGCTTTGCCTATTCCTAAATCTAACCCTATCTCTATCCTCTATACCTGGGGCAGTAGCAGCTTACTCTTTAAACCTACTTGAATGATGATGGCACATGACATGGTCATTCAGCTAGGTTTAAAGAGTAAGTTGCTACTGCCCCAAGTCATACTTGGGGATAGAGATAGGGTCAGTTTTAAGGATAGGCATAGCTGGCACTAGAAGTGAATGAAAGCACATAGCAGGTAAATCTCTGCACACGTTGCTTAGTTTGCTGAAGTAAAGCATATGTGCCACAGTCATAAAACTAGGATTAAGGAGCAAGCTAATATTGTCTCAGATTTTAGTTGAGTCTTTCTCTCTAGATACAGTGTTCTCTCTCAGTAAGGAATGTGCTTCTGTTTAGGTATCAGTGTAAGTGATGGAAAACCCTTAGCATTTTACTAAATGTTTACCAAGCTTAGTTCCTGAAACCAAGTACTTCTGCATCAGTCGTAATTCTAAGTTTGAAGAGTGAGATCAATGTGACTGTAGTTAAGAGCCCAAAGGGAACAGGCAAAAAATCCTGTGTTCTATGAAAGGACAATGTTTAAACACATTACCTTTTAATGGGGATGAGGGACCAATAGAGTGCTTCATTGTTGTGAGGAGAAAATGCATTGCTGAGAAGGTATGCTGCATTACTGTTGAAAGTAGTTTAATTACTTTCATCTCATTCTGGTATATCAGCCATATATAGACACTGTGAAAGTTAGAAAAGCCCATAGAAAGCAAAGAAGTGTGTTTTCTTCATAATTATCAAAAGTAAATTACAAATTAATCAATCATAGGACTAAGTTTAAAGAGTAACTCGGGATTAATTTTGGAGTTTGGGTTTTTCTAGGCTTAGATATGGGCTGGGGACAGGAATATGGATATGGGTATGTTTGGTGATATAGATACCGTTACTCTGGACTCAGATGGGATCTCTTTTCACAAGACTTTCATGCTACTTTACTGGAATTGTAGTTGGTGTTGGGGTTTAAGATATATTTAGGAGATTTGAATCTCTGGACTGACAATATGATAGCCAGGTCCTGAGCCTCAACAGACTTCAGCTCCTACACTCTGATTTATTGGACTTACCCCACTCAGCTAAGATGGAGTTGAAGAAGGACAACCACCACACCATGGAGCCTAGAGTGCCTACAACTGAAAGCAGGAGGATTGCATCCATTATCCATGTGGAATCTGAGCCTCCTCTTGACATAGAGGTGCAAAAGACACAACCAATCCAAGGTCCACAGAGAAAAGGTGGCATTGGTGTGGGAAAAGTGGCCATGGTGGCTGATGGGTATGGGGAATGGGAGGAAGAGATGAGATGTGGAGGTGTTTTGGGGACTTGGAGTTGACCTGGATGGTGCTTCAAGGACAATCACCGGACATTGTAAATCCTCCCAGGGCCCACTGGGAGGGATGGAATGTGAGAGAGTATGGGCTATGATGTGGACCATAGACCATGAGGTGCAGAGATGCCCAGAGATGTACTTACCAAATGCAATGGATGTGTCATGATGATGGGAGTGAGTGTTGCTGGTGGGGGAGTGAGGGGGTGGTGGTGGTGGGGTTGAATGGGACCTCATATTTTTTTAATGTAATATTTTTACAAAATGAATAAAATTTAAAAAATATATATTTTAAAAAATACCATTACTTTTAGAGATAGGCATAGCTGTCCCAAAAAGTGAATGAAAGTACATAACAGAGACATCTCTGTCTAAGTTGATTAGTTCTCAGAAGTACAGCACATGTGCCATGGTCATTCAACTAAGATTAAAGAGTAAGCTAATATTTCCCCAGGTCTTGGGAAGTTTAGGGTCCAGATACTGTTGTCTGTGTGAGGAAGATTAATTTTGGAATTCGTGTTATGCTAGTCTTAGATATGGTACAGTGAGACAGATGCAGTTATGGAAATACTTGGCGATTAAGATAGGGTTAGTTTTAGGGATAAGTATAGCTGGCACTACAAGTGTATGAAAGCACATAGCAAGGAAATCTCTGCATATGTTGCTTAGTTCACATAAGTAAAGCAGATGTGCCATGATCATACAACGAAGATTAAATCACAAGCTAATATTCCCCCAAGTCTTGGATGAGGCTTAGGTTCTATATACAGCTGTCTCTCTTGGTTAAGAATGGGCTTTTGCTTAGGTGTCAGTGTAAGTGGTGGAAAACCCTTAGCAGTTACCAAATGTGTACCCTGCTTAGTTCCTGAAACTAATGCACTAGCGATTCGGTCATAGCACTAAGTTTGAAGAGTGAGTTCAGTATTATTGTTGGTAAGAGCTTACACTTAGCAGGCAAAATCCCATGTGCTACCTAAAGGACAATGTTAGCACACATTACATTTCAATGTGGATGAGGTTCCAGTATCATGCCTGGTTGCTTTACAGAGAAAATGTATTGCTGCTAATGAGACCTGTTTACTGCATTCCTATTGAAAGTCAATCAATTACTTACTTCTCATTCTGGTATGAGTCATATATACACAAATTGTGTAAGTGAGGAAAAACCAATTGATGGCAAAGAAGTGAGTACTGCATAATTCTGGAAGGAAACATAAGTTACTTGATCATAGAACTAAGTTTAAATAGTATGGTAAGCATGATTTTGAGTTCATGTCATGCTAGTGTCAGGAATGTGGATATGGATATGCTTAGGAATATAGACTAGGTTAGTCGTAGGGCTAGGCTGAGCTGGCAGTATAATTGAAAGAAAGCACATAGAAGGGAAATCTCTGCATATGCTTCTTAGTTCACAGAAATAAAGCGTATGTACCACTGTCATAGAACTAAAATAAAAGAGTGAGCTAATATTGCCCCAGGATGTGGTTAGGCTTAGGGTCTAAATCCAGCTGGGTTTCTTTCTAGGTGCAGATTAGGCTTCTGTTTAGGTGTCAGTGTAAGTGATAGAAAACCCTTAGCAGTTAACCAAATGTGTACATTCCTTCATTCCCAAACCTCATGCCCTAGCAATTCAGTCCTAGCACTAAGTTTGAAGTGTGAGTTCAATATGATTGTAGTTAAGAGCCTACATGTATCAGGCAAAAAATCTCATGTACTACAAAAAAGACAATGTGAAAACACATTACATTTCAATGTGGTAGAGGTTCCAGTATCATGCCAGTTTCCTTCAAAGAGAAAACACACTGCTGTCAATGAGACAAGTTTCCTGATTCCTATTGAAAATAAGTTAATTACATGCAACTTATTCTGATATCTCAGTCATATATACACAAGTTGTGTAAGTGAGGAAAAGCCCATGGATGGCAAAGTGTGAGTACTGCATAGTTCTCAAAAGTAAAGCACAAGGTACTTGAGCATAGTACTAAGTTTAAAGAGTGAGCTAAGCTTGAATTTAGATTCCTGATATGGTAGGCTTAGTTATGGGTGAGGGGCAGGGATATGGGTATGGATATGCTTAGGGATAGAAGTACAGTTAGTTTTAGGAATAGGCTTAGCTGGCACTAGAAGTGAATGAGAGCACATAGCAGGGACATCTCCGCATATGCTGCTTAGTTCACAAAAGTAAAGCATATGTACCATTCTCAAACAACTAAGATTAAAGAACCAGCTAATATTGCCCCAGGATTTGGGTTAGGCTTAAGGTCCAGATTAGGTTAGGTTTCTCTCTAGATGAAGAATGGAATTCGCTTTAGGTGTCAGTGTAAGTAAGAGAAAATCCTTAGCAGTTAACTAAATGTGTACCATGCTTAGTCCCCAAAAGTAATGCCCTTGTGACTCAGTCCTAGAACTAAGTTTTAAGAGTGAGTTCAATAGAATTTTAGTTAAGATTCTACACCTAGCAGGCAAACAAACCCCGTGTATTACAAAAAGACAATGTGAAAACACATTATATTCAGTGTGGACGATGTTCAAGTATCATTCCAGATTGCTTCAAAGAGAAAATACATTGCTGTCAATGAGACATGTTTCCTGCAGTCCTATTGAAAATAAGTTAATTACTTACAACTCATTCTGGTATATTAGTCATATATACACAAGTTTTGTAAGTGAGTAAATGCACGTAGATGGCAAAGAAGTGTGAGTACTGCATGGTTCTCAAAAGTAAGTCATAAGTAACTCAAGCATAGAACTAAGCTTAATGAGTGAGCTATCATTGACTTTTGGATTCGTGTTATGCTGTGCTTAGGTATGGGTTAGGGACAGGAATATGGATATGAACATGCTTAGGGATAGTTTTACAGAGAGGGTTATCTGACACTGTAAGTGAAAGAAAGCACATAGCAGGCAAATCTGTGCATCTCCTGTTTAGTTCACAGAAGTAAAGCATATGTACATTTTTATAGAACTAAGCTTAAAGTGTGAGATAATATTGACCACAGGGGTTGCATTAGGCTTAGGGTTTTTGTTCTGGTCAGGTTTCTCTCTATGTGAAGAATAGGCTTCTGTTTAAGTTTTAGTGTAAGTGATAGAAAGCCCTTATCTGTTAATGAAATGTGTACATATCTTAGTTCACAAAACCAATGCACATGCTATTTTGTCCTAGCACTAAGTTTAAAGTGTGAGTTTTTAATGAGTGTAGTTTATAAGCCTACATATAGCTGGCAGTAAAACCCTTGTATTACAAACAGGACAATATTATAACTCATTACTTTTTAATTTGGATGTGATGCAAGCTTCATGCCTCATTCCTTCTATTAGAAAACCTATTTCTGTCAATTAAACATGTTTCTTGCATTCCTATTGAAAGTAAGTTAATTTCTTACATTTCACTGTGGTAACTCAGTTTTATACACACAAGTTGTGTAAGTGAGAAAAAGTACATAGAAGGTATAGAATTGTGTGTAGTGCATAGTTATCGAAATGAAATTACAAGTGACTTGAGCATAGAATTAAATTTATAGAGTGAGCTTATATTGATGTTTTGGTTAGTGTTATGTTAGGGTTAGATTTTAGGTTAGGTATAGGGATAGTGTTAGGCTTAGAGTTAGGGTTAGTGTTAGGGTATGCTTACCATTCAGTATAAGTGAAAGAAAGCACATAGCAGACAATGAAGTGTCTATGCTGCTTAATTCACAATAGTAAAGTATATGTACTGTGTATAGAACTAAGTATAAGAGTGAGCTAATAAGACTACTAGGAGTGGCGGACTTGGCTCAGTGGTTAGGGCATCCATCTACCACATGGGAGGTCCATAGTTCAAACCCCGGGCCTCCTTGATCCTTGTGGAGCTGGCCCATGTGCAGTGTTGATCCATGCAAGGAGTGCCGTGCCACGCCGGGGTGTCCCCCATGTAGGGGAGTGCCACATGCCAGGAGTGCGCCCTGTAAGGAGAGCCACCCAGTGTGAAAGAAAGTGCAGACTGCCCAGGAATGGTGCTGCACACACAGAGAGCTGACCAAACAAAATGACACAACAAAAAGAAACACAGATTCCTATGCCACTGACAACAACAGAAGTGGACAAAGAAGAAGAAGCAAATAGACATAGAGAACAGACAACCGGATTGGGGGGGGGGGGAATGGGAGAGAAATAAATAAATAAATAAATCTTAAAAAAAAATAAGACTATTGGGTTAATGTTATGTTAGGTTTAGACTTAGGGTTAGGGACAGCATTAGGGATAGGGATAGGGATAGGGTTAGAGCTAGGTTTAGTTTTAGGGATAGCCTTGGCTTTCACTGTAAGTGAATGAAAGCATGTATAAAGCAAATAAGTATATATGTTGCTTACTTCACAATAGTAAATCACATATACCTTTGTCTTAGAACTTAGTATAAAAAGTGTTATAATATTGACTACAGGGATTGGGTTAGGCTTAGGGTTAGAAATCCAGTTAGGTTTCTCTCTAAGTGAAGAATAGGCCTCAGTTTAGCTTTAGTGTAAGTGACAGAAAGCCCTTAGCAGTTAATGCAACATGTACATTGCTTTGTTTGCAAAGACCATGCTGCTATGTCCTCAGTCTAAGTTTAAAGAGTGAATTCATTATGATTATAGTTAAGAGCCTACACATAGCAGGCAATAAAAAATATGTACTATGAAAAGGACAACAGAGAAAATGTGGCATTGGTGTGGGAAGGGTGGCCATGGTGGCTGCTGGGTGCGGGGAATGGGAGGAAGAGATGAGATGGGGAGGCATTTTCGGGATGTGGAGTTGTCCTGAGTGGTGCTTCACGGACAACTACAGGACATTGTAGATCCCCCCAGGGCCCACTGGATGGAACATGGGAGAGTGTGGGCTATGATGTGGACCATTGACTATGGGGTGCGGTGATGCCCAGAGATGTACTTGCCAGGTGCAGTGGATGTGTCATGATGATGGGAGAGGGTGTTGCTGTTAGGGGGGTGGGGGTTGGGGGCGGTGGGGTTGAGTGGGACTTCATATTTTTTGAATGTAATATTTTTTTAAAAAATGAATAAAAAATTTAAAAAAAAGAAAAGGACAATATTAAAACACATTACTTTTGAATGTGGATGAGAAGCCTCGTGCCTCATTGCCTAAGAGATAACCCATTGCTGTCAATGACACATGTTTCCTACATCCATATTGAAATAAGGAAATTTTGTACATGTCATTGTGGTATCTCAGTCATATATACACAAGTTGTGTAAGTGAGAAAAGCACATAGATGGCAAAGAAGTGTATAGTTCTCAAAAGTAATGCACAATTGACTCGAGCATAGAACTAAGTTTAAATAGTGAGCTAATATTGACTTTTGGGTTAGTGTTATATTAGGGTTAGACTTAAGGTTAGGGACAGGGTTAAGGATAGGGCTATGGTTTGGGTTAGAGTTAGGGTTAGTAGTAAGGATATTCTTACCTTTCACTATGAGTCAAAGAAAGCACATAGCAGTCAACAAAGTGTATATGCTGTTTAGTTCACAATAGTAAAGCATATGTAACTCTGTCATAGAACTAAGTTTCAACTAAGCTAATATAGACAGTTGGGTTAATGTTATGTTAGGGTTAGACATATGGTTAGGGAGGGTTAGGGATTGGTATAAGGTTAGGGTTAGAGCCAGGGTTAGTTTTTGGGATAGGCTTAGTTTTCACTGTATGTGAAAGAAAGCACATAGTATACAAATAAGTGTATATACTGCCTTGTTAACAGTAGTAAAGCATATGTACCATTGTCATAGAACTCAGCTTAAAGAGTGACATTATATTGACCACATGGATTGGGTTAGGCTCAGGATTTGAGGTCTGGTTCAGTTTCTCTCTATGTGAAGAATAGGCTTCAGTTTAGGTTTTCCTGTAAGTGATAGCTCTTAGCTGTTAATCAAATATGTACATTGCTTACTTCACAAAACTAGTGAACATGCTATTCTGCCCTAGCACTAATTTTGAAGAGTGAGTTCATTATAAGTGTAGGTAAGATTCTAAACATAGCAGGCAAATAAAACCCATGTATTATGAAAACAACAACACTAAAACACATTACTTTTGAATTGTGGATGAGATGCAAGCTTGGTACTTCATTACTTCTAAGAGAAAACACTCTGCTGTAAATAAGCTATGTTTCCTGCATTCCTATGGAAAGTAAGTTGATTACTTATGTCTCACCGTGGCAGCTCAGTCATATATACACAAGTTGTGTAAGTGAGAAAAAGCACATAGACGGCAAAGAAGTGTGCATCCTGCATAGTTCTCAAAAGTAAAGCCCAAGTTACTCGAGCATAGAACTAAGTTTAAAGAGTGAGCTAATATTGACTTTTGGATTAGTGTTATGTTAAGGTTAGACTTCAGGTTAGGGACAGTATTAAGGATGGGATAGGGTTTGGGTTAGAGTTAGGGTTAGTTTTAGAGACAGGCTTAGCTTTCAGTAATTGAAAAAAAATGCACAAAGCCAGCAATGAAGTGTATATGTTACTTAGTTCACAATAGTAAAGCATATGTACCTTTGTCATAGAACTAAATTTAAAGAGTGAGCTAATATTGACCACAGGTATTGGGTTAGGCTTAGGGTTAGAGATCTGATTGGATTTTACTCTAGGTAAAGAATAGTTTTCAGTACAGGTTTTAATGTAAGAGATAGAAAGCATGTAGCAGTTACACAAATGTGTGTCTTGCTTAGTTTGCAAAACTAATGCACCTGTTATTTTGTCCTAGCACTAAGTTTAAAGAGTGAGTTCATTATGAGTGTAGTTAAGAGTCTACACATAGCAGGCAAAAAACCCTGTGTATTGCAAAAAGGACAATGTTAAAACACGTGGCTCTTGAATGTGGACAAGATGCAAGCATCATGTGTCATTGCTTCTAAGAGAAAACCCATTGTGGTCAATGAGACATGTTTCCTGCATCCATATTAAAAGTAAGTTAATTTATTTGATGTCATTGTGGTAGTTCAATCATATATACACATGTTGAATAAGTGAAAAAAAGCATGTAGGCTGCAATGAAGTGTGTGTGCTGCATAATTCTCAAAGGTAAACACATGTTATTCATTCATAGAAATAAGTTTAGTGTGTAATCTAATATTGACTTTTGGGTTAGTGTTATCTTAGGGTTAGACTTAGGGTTAGGGAAAGGGTGAGGATTAGGTATAAGGTTAGGATTAGAGTTAGGGTTAGTGTTAGGGATAGGCTTAGCTTTTGCTGTAAGTGGAAAAAAGCACATAGCAGGCAGTGCAGTGTATATGCTGCTTAGTTAACAATAATAAAGCATAAGTACATCTGCCATAGATCTAAGTTTAAGGAGTGAGCTAATATATGCTTTGGATTAATGATATGTTAGGGTTAGACTTAGGGTTAGGGATAGGATTAGAGATAGGGATAGGGTTAGGATTTCAGTGTAAGTGAAAGAAAGCACATAGCAGGCAAATAAGTGTATATGCTGCTTAGTTCATATTAGTAAAGCATATGTACCTCTGTCATAGAACTAAGTTTAATGAGTGAGCTAATATTGTCCTTTCAATTAATGTTATATTAAGGTTAGACTTAAGGTTAGGGACAGGGTCGGTATAGGGATAGAGTTAGGGTGAGAGTGAGGTCTAGTGTTAGGTATAGGCTTAGCTTTCACTAAGTGAGAACTCACAAAGCACACAATGAAGTGCATATGCTGCTTAGTTCACAATAGTAAAGCATATGTACCTCTGTCATAGAACCATGTTTAGACAGTGAGTTAATATAGACTTTTGGGTTAGTGTTTTGCTATGATTAAACTTAGGGTTAGGGACAGGTTTAGGGATAGGGATAGGGTTAATGTTAGGTTTAGGGTTAGAGTTAGGGTTAGTGTTAGGGATCAACTTAGTTTTCACTGGAAATGAAAGGAAGCACATAGCTGTGAAATAAGTGTATATGTTGTTTAGTTCACAGTAGCAAAGCATAGAACTCTGTGTAAAGAGTGAGCTAATATACACTTTTGGGTTAGTGTTATGTTAGGGTTAGACAGGGCAAGGGATAGTGTTAGGGATAGGAATAGCATTAGGGTGAGACGGTTATTGTTAGGGATAGGATTAGCTTTCACTAAGTGAAAAAATGCACAAAGCAGGCAATGAAATATATATGCTGCTTAATTCACAATAATAAAGCCTATGTACCTTTGTAATAGAACTAAATTTAAAGAACAAGCTAATATTGACCACAGGGATTGGGTTAGGCTTAGGGTTAGAGTTCTATTTAGTTTTCACTCTAAGTGAAGAATAGAGTTCTGTTTAGGTGTTGGTGTAAGTGATAGCACTGAGCAGTTAATCAAATGTGTACCCTTCTTAGTTCACAAAATGAATCCACATGCTATTCTGTTCCAGCACTAAGTTTAAAGAGTGAGTTCATTATAAGTGTAGTTAAGAGCCTACACACAGCAGAGAAAAAAACCTGTGTATTGTAAAATGAACAATGTTAAAACATATTACTTTTGAATGTGGATGAGATACAAGCATCGTGCCTCATAGATTCTAAGAGATAACCCATTGCTGTCAGTGAGATATGTTTACTGCAACCATATCGATTAAGTTAACTTTTTACATGTCATTGAGGCAGCTCAGTCATATATACTCATGTTGTGTAAGTGAATAAAAGCACATAGATGGCAAAGAAGTGTGTGTACTGCATAGTACACATGTTATTTGAGCACAGAACTAAGTTTAAAGAGTGAGCTAATATAGACTTTTGGGTTAGTGCTATGTTAAGGTGAGACTTGGGGTTTGGGACAGGGTTAGGGATAAAGATAGGCTTAAAGTGAGTGTTAGGGTTAGTGTTAGGGATAGGCTTAGCTTTCATTGTAAGTGAAAGAAAGCATATAGCAGGCAACAAAGTGTATATGCTGCTTAGTTCAGAATAGTAAAGCATATGTACCTTTGTCATAGAACTAAGCTTAAAGACTTAGCAAATATTGAACACAGAGATTAGGTTAGGCTTAGGGTTAGAGATCTGGTTGGGTTTCTCTCTAAGTGAAGAATAGTGTTCCATTTAGGTTTTAGAGTAAGTGATAGAAAGCACTTAGCAGTTAGTCAATTGTGTACCTTGCTTAGTTCGAAAAGCTAATGCACATGCTATTCTGTCCTAACTTAATAATTAGAAATAAAAAGAGAAAGAAAGGATGCAGACACTGAGGAAGAAATGGAAGAAATTGTTTTGTCACTGTACATACACAGCATGAAAGGCAAAACATCAAAACAAACCTTTTTCATTTTTTGATACCCTAATTTATTTTTACTTTATTTATTTTCCTAAAATAGCATGTATTCTATATCTAACCTTTAAACCCATCACTATATTCCATTTTACTATTAATGGAAACTGGCAATATATTAGGCTTCATTTTTAGGAAGTTTTGGACCACAGAGAGGTTCACCTGTGGCAGGGGAGGAACACTGGCATGGGGTGTTATTGATAGAGGGCACATGGCTGGGAGTGAGTTCTTCAGGGCATGTATACAGGGTACATAAAAGTGTTTGAATATTTTCATAGTGGTTAGAGTTAAAAATGTAAACTGAGTTCCTAGTCAGGGGAGCTGTATCACATTCCCCAAGTGAACAGGAACAATCCCCCAAGTGCAATGGCAAAGACCAATAAAAAATGATGGTCCAACAATGAACCCTTGATACTGATGACTATGCTTATGAGCCTGTGTGCCTGAAATATGAACAAGGCCTAGAGGTGCAGGGTGCCTAAGAGTTACCTCCCAAGAGCCTCCATGTTGCTTCAATGTGGCCACTCTCTAAATCAAACTCGACATGTAAATGTATTACATTCCCCCCAGCATGGGACATGACTCCTGAGAATGAGCCTCCCTAGCACTGAGGAACTACTACCAAGTATCAGCTGATGATGTAACTAGAAAAAGACCTTGAATAAAAGGGTCAATTCAGACCAGCAGAATATCTCAGCCTACATGTAATATCACGTGTTAAAAACTGCTTTTTGACGTTGAATAAAAGGGGGAAATGGAAAGGACAAATGAGTTTACATGGTTATGAATCTCCAAAAGAGTTGGGAGGTCATCAGAGGGGTCATGCTTATGCACACCTCAGCAGGATCCCTAAGACAAAGCAGATACAACTCCAGGTACTGGTTCTTCTGAGGACTACAGGGACCCATGGGTTCTATGGTCATGACAGATGGCTCTGGAGTTCAGTGTCATGTCAGTTGGCCCTACTTTGGAGTTTGTGTTCCTGAACATGATGGAGTTTGACTCAGATGTGACCTTTTCTACACATGCCTCTTCTGTTACTTTTACCAGACTTGTGCTTGGCACTGGGGTTGGTGTACACTCAGGAAACTGGAATCCCTGGCCTGTCCATGTGACAACCTGACCCTGAGCTTCAACAGACTTGCAACTCCTACCATCTGGTTTATTAGATTTACCTCAGCCAGCTAACAGGGAGGCAAAGAAGGTTAACCACGACACCAGGGAGCCAAGAATGCCTACAACTGCAAGCAGGAGAATTGCACCCATCATCCATGTGGAATCCAAGCCCCTTTCTATATAAAGGTGGAGTGGACATAACCATCTCAGGGTCCACAGGATGGAGGCATAGAGTATGGATTAGAGTGCACTTACTGATATTCTACTATGGAACTATTGTGATTGGTAATGGAAGAAATTGTAGCATTGATATGGAGAAAGTGATCATGGTAGCTGCTGAGGGTTGAGAGAGGGAAGAAGAGATGTGATGTGGGGTCATTTCTGGGACTTGGAGTTGTCCTAAATGATACTGCAGGGACAGATGTTGGACATTATATATCCTGCCATATCCACTGAAGGTATTGTGGGAGAGTGTAAACTACAATGTAAACTCTTATACATGAGATGCAGCAGTGCTTCAAAATGAATTCACCAAATGAAATGAATGTGCCACAATGATGAAAAATGTCGCTGATGTGGGAGGGGGTGTGGGGTATGGGGTATATGGGAACCTCTTCTTTTTTTTAATTTAACATTTTTGTGATCTGTGTATCTTCAAAAAGTACAATTAAATATTTAAATTTAAAAACTCAAATAAAAATGAAAAATAAAAATAGCTACAACTCTGAAAGCAAGAGCAAAAAGCCACCGCTAGGTGGTGGTGTTGGATAGGAATTCTTCCATTCTGAAATTTCCTGGAGGAGCATGGAATTGGCTTTTTAATGTAGGAAGAGGGACTGGGACTCTTCAAGAAAGGGGCTGTGTGGGGCTCTGTAGGGTGGCTGTCCTGAGCCTTATTTGTGAATGTTGTGAGACCCTCTCTTGTGCAGATAGGTTACGTGGACACACCATTGCTGGTGGTCCAGGCTGCCAGGGAATTGCATCATGTCCCTCTTTTTAAGTAAAACTGGCCTGGTGAATTGTTTGCCTGATGGGATCTGTCTTGGCTACCTGTCAGCTCTGGAGAGGCATCTCTCCCTACTTTTGTGTGTAAATACAAGAGGGGCTCAGAAAGTTTCATGTTAAATAACAAGTACCTCCCATTCTCTGCCTTTTTTTTTTCTTTCTGTGATGTGATGGGACACTCAGATCCATTATTATTTATTTTTTTAATTTATTTTATTGATTTCTCTTCTCTTCCCCCCCCCACCCCAGTTGTCTGTTCTCTGTGTCCATTTGATGTGTGTTCTTCTTTTTGTCTGCTTCTGTTGTCAGCGGCATGGGATCTGAGTTTCTTTTTGTTGCATCATCTTGCTCGGTCAGCTCTCCATGTGTGTGGCACCATTCTTGGGCAGGCTGCACTTTCTTTCACCCTGGGCAGCTCTCCTTACATGGCCCACTCCTTGTGCATGAGGCTCCCCCACGTGGGGGGCACCCCTGCATGGCAGGGCACTCCTTGTGTGCATCAGCACTGCACATGGGCCAGCTACACATGGGTAAAGGAGGCCCGGGGTTTGAACCACAGACCTCCCATGTGGTAGATGAATGCCCTATCCACTGGGCCAAGTCTGCTTCCCCAGACCCATTATTATTTGTACTAAAGTGTCTGGCTTTTCTCCTGTGCCCACCCATTATTTTCACTGATTAATGACCTCCTTTATGATTTCCAGTTCTTGGTGACCAAAACCAAAGCTGCTGAAATATTTGGGGACAGGACTTTTTGTGGAAATAATTTATGTTCACTTGAATAAATATGTACAAGTGGGGTTACAGGACCATTTGTTAAGTGTATGATTTACAGGATATGAGGCTTCCATTATCTTCAAACTAGTTGTATTGTTTCATTTGCATTGTCCTGGGTAATAAATTTGAATTACTAAAAAAATAAACAAAACTAAACACACGTTGCTCAGTCATAGGAACTAATTGTAACCAATTATTCCTATTGGTTGTGGTGAAAATCTACCCCATAGCAGGCAATTCAGCATGTGTATTGTCAAGA